>NC_048896.1:7499269-7539082 GCF_011077185.1 Oxyura jamaicensis
AAAAAGAAAAAGAAAAAGAAAAAGAAAAAGAAAAAGAAAAAGAAAAAAAAGACATATTATCTTAGTTTTACAATACCCAGTCAGGAGACAATCAGCTAAAAACCTCTGCTCTGGTGTATGATCACAAAGAGCACTCACTAGAGCAGGATGGAACCAACTCAGGATAGATGGCATTTTGTTTGGCACAGGGTCAGTTGACTGCAAGCAAATGAGTTATCATAGAATCATCCACGCTGTGTCATAAGTGTCCCCATGCTGAGCTGTAAAGACCACCTCTGAGATGAGGTGGTAGCTACTCAGTTTCCCTGATCTGCCTCCAGCATGAGATACTCATGTACAACAACTCTGTGATGAGGACTTCTACAGAACTGATTCTGGTAAAAGCACCTTGAACAACACAGAAAACAATTTCTACCCCTAAAAATCACAAAAATGTCTAAGATCCGATTATTGGAAAAATGCTAACTCTTGTGGTAATTGTTTAACAGACAAAAAGCATGAATTTCCCCATGTTTCCATTTTAGATTGGGAAGCTACTTCTGTGAAGTGATATTACTTACATATTGGTCATTTTTCTAATGTTCTGATCTTCCATCTCTTGAAGTAAAATATAGTTCAATATAGTCAATATATCCTCTGCAAGTGTCACACTTATATCTTCTAAATTCACAACATCAGAAATTTTATTTGCAATGATTTCTAATTCTTTCATATCCAGTGTTGCATCCAGCAAGAGATCTAAAATATGCTGTATAACATCTTGTGCATTCTCTGAAAAAAAAAAAAAAGGAAAAGGAAACACAGATAAACACACATGATTTATGCAGCACAGCCATACTTCTAGCTATGTAGCTACAAGTCTCCATGTTAAAGCAGCAGGGCAGAGTGTGCTTTTCCTCTGTTTCCATATGGTCATAATGCTTCTGGTCTATTACGAAATTATGACCCCAAAATATGCCAATATGTCCTCCACATGAAACTGGCAAAAACTT
Source organism: Oxyura jamaicensis (assembly GCF_011077185.1). Classification (NCBI taxonomy): domain Eukaryota; kingdom Metazoa; phylum Chordata; class Aves; order Anseriformes; family Anatidae; genus Oxyura; species Oxyura jamaicensis. Next base: position 7,500,262 of record NC_048896.1, read on the forward strand.
CAAAGCAAAATCTGGATGTCTCAGGTTATATTTTAAAGGGGGAAAACAATGCAGTTTTCATAAGAATATTATCACCTGCTTTTAGATAATAAAGATTATCTGTAAATACTATTTAGTTTTAGCTTTGATCACATTTACAAGCATTTGTGAGCTCAAAATTAAACAAGACTCTACCTCAACCCAAATACTGCTTAACTGGTAAAGCAGCAAAAGCAAATTATGAATGGTATAGTTTGAAAAATAACTATTTGTCATTCATTATATCATCATTCTTCTATAATTTTTTCATAGAAAGGGAGCTTTACACCCTGGGAATCAGAGAGACTATGCAACTGCAGATATCTTTCAACGATCTATTTATTGATGCCACTGCTGCATAGGTGGATGAACTATGGTATTGGTTTTGTACACCATTCAAACAGCTTGCATGGTTTGGTATAGTTTTAAAAAGAGATATAACTGGGTGGTAATGGTCACCTTGAATTAGCACGTACACTTTCAAATTCCATGTGCTAATTTGTGTTAACTTGCACGCGATCTACAGAACGTGAACTCTTTTGACATGGTAACAGGGAAAGTATAGACAGGCAAAACCTGTCATATTATTCTCGTTACTTAGTTCTAAATCTAAATGTAGGGTTTGAGACTAGTCTTCAGAGTAATAGTTAGAGAATTTTGAAGTAAATGCGAAATTCATTTACATTAAAAACATTTTAAGATGACCAAGTGTGTAGGTTGCACATAACACAACCTTATAGCTTCAGTTTTTCAGATGTCCAACATACACATTATCTAAATATAAGCGTTCTACTTTGATTCAGTGTCACTGAAGTATCTGGTGGCTTACCGTCTGTTATGGTGATATTGTGAAGATCTAAAATATTATTTGGAAGTTCCTCCAGTAATCTACATTCAGTCATATTGGGTTTTTCCCAAAAAGCTTGCTCAAGATCAATGTTAATTCCACTGAAACATGAAGACACTGCACATTAAGTTACATGAAAAAATATGTATTTTTTGATGTTCCCCATATTTAAATAGCTAAAAATGTAATTAATTGGCCCAGTTTTGAAAAGTGACTTGCAAGTGAGACCTGACTTAGCAGTCATTTAGCATAGTAGGAGCAGAGCCCAAATGCCAGAGCAATTTGAAATGAACCTAGAGATAGTGACATACTGCCATTGGAGGGCAACGTGCCATGAATGTAAGCACAAATGCTACAGTGCATCTGTTTCCTCTCCCTGCTAAAGCAGAAAGTCAGCTTCCTACTATGCTGGCTTGCACTTGCTGCAGGTGATGGAAATTATGCAATACTCTCTTTTCCTGGATCCTACACTGGACTGGCCCTGTATACTTTCCATTTTCCTTGGCATGGCACTGTCATGTGCCATTACAGATGACCATCTGGACTCTCAACACGGGAAGCCTTGCACTCCCTCCTGTTTGCCATGCAGGAACCAAAATGAGATGATCTCGTCACTCACCAACTCCTTTGAGCTGACTCCAGAGGGTTTTTGCTGCAGTTGACCTCAGCTTTGGTAGCTGGACTTGTTAGTGGCCAGTAATAACTACCCTTGTATTTTGTCTGTGAAAAGCTCTCTGGACAGTCCATTAGTACTGAGGAAGAAATACAAAAAGCTCTTTAAATAAGATTTAGTAGTCAAAAAGAATTCCTTGGCACCCAGGGACCAGCTGTCCAGTTTTGGACTTCCACTCCTTCTGAGACTGAGCTGTAATTTTTACTTCTTTTGTAGGCTGGGATTATTTTAACAAGTTTACTGGCTGAAATAAAACATTTTGCCTAAATATGTTGCCCGTCCTTCTGAGGTCTTTTTCTTTTTTGTTTGACAAGGTCAGTTATCAGGTGAAGTGCTACCTTCCCAACATCATAAATGGTAATTTAATGACAGTACATCCTGCAGTATTCGCTAATCTATCTGAAGCTACTTTCACACTGCCTCTCATTATCCCATCAATGTCTTTTCCTTCAGGCGTGCAGTTTTATGCTTGACCTTTTCTAAGTCTTTGGTACAAAATATGTTTTTGAATTTCAGGTACAGTCTGTTATCTCTTATCTCTGCCTTATTTCTGTATTGTATGGACTGATAAAGATTGTAACCAAACCAAAGAGATTACTTACAATTTGAGGCTCGATCCAATAAGCATTAGCATTAAGAGAGTGTCTGCAGAGGGTTTGGTTTCAGTGTTCATCTCACGTCTCCCCCAATAGCCAGAACCTGGGACACTGCCTATGAGCAGGGACTCCCAGATGTACAGCCATATCAGTCTGCCCTTCCCTTCATTGCAAAGGTGCTCACACCTGCCTCAGTACCAGGAATCATGGGGTAGCCTACCTCCATTTGTCTAGAAACAAAGTTTTTGATCTTTTTGTCATGGCATTGCATTCTAAATCTTGTGTATCAGATAAGGTCAGTTTGGATACTTGCAAGGATGTTTTCTAGCCCTAACATCTCCACAAAGTTTCAGTTTGATAAAATACTTGCAGTTAGAGTTACAAAGCATATGATTTCCACGAGGTTTTAACGAAGCATTACCTATTGGTCTGACAGCCACATCTTCAGGTTTCACATATAATGATAACAGTCCATCTTCGTAAGTGTCGTTCAATAACAGCTTTATCTTGAGAATCAGCACTTCTTGTGTTTCAAGTGATGTGGTCTTTATTATGGCCTTACAGACATAGCTAGAAGTATAACACAAAATAAACAAAGCTACCATATTAGTAATTTTCACAGTTATACCTTATAATTTTACTGGCTGCAAAATTAAATAGTAACACAGAAAATTTCATGGAATTGAGTAATTGATGTATTTTGTTCAACATAAGTGCTAACCTCCAGCAAATGTCACCAAATGCCACTTCTTATGTACATTAGTACCTTATCACTTGAAATGCTTTACAAAGTACTAATTACCAGGAATGCAAGTACAAGAATCTATTTATAGTTTCAAGGTAAATACCTCAAAAGGTTTCCTAATCATGTTATCTTGACAAAGGAAAATCTCTGTGACAAGTAAGCATTTTTCAACCATGTTTTAATGTTCAGAGTGAGCTAGTCATAAAACAACGAGGTACTTTAGTACCCCTGTGTCCAAACAGAAGTGGCAGACTCCAAGGCTCCCTGAAAAGAAGAGGTTTAACTAACTGTTGTCAGTTTCTCCATTGGTTTCCAGCTTTTTCTCCTCAAATTAGGGATATGGTTTAGTGGGGACTGTTAGTGTTAGGTTAGAGGTTGGACTCGATGATCTTGAGGTCTCTTCCAACCTAGAAATTCTGTGAATCTGTGAATCTGTGAAATGGCCAAGTATGTTTGCTGGTTCAAGCAGGTTTGGAAAAACTGTCTCTCTCTTTTGAGTGGCTTCAGACATGGCAGAAAGAACAAACAAGTTGCAAGCTCTCAATTGTGGGTGGATTACCTCATTAGACCTTTAAGGTAACTGAGGGCTAACCTATGAGACTTTCTTAGGACTGGGATGTTTCAAGTGTTTCCAACTCACTCCTGTTGTTCCCCACTCAGCATGGCCTTTGGTGTAACCGTTTACAACCCTTTGAAGGTGATGGGAACTCAGTTCCCTCTGCTCTCCTGGCCTGAGGTCAGAAGGCAATTAGGATCTCCTCCAGAAGAGGTGCAGGATTCATCCTGGCAGACTTCTTGGGCACTGCCCAGCAATGCAGTCTTCCACTCGCTGTTCTGGCCTCAGTGAAGGACACTGCTCACAGCCAACTCTCATAGCGCAGCACAAACCTCCCAGCTTGTCATGGAATCAATTCAAGACTTCCCAGATATGGGGTATGAGAGGGAAACCTTGGATGCTCAAATACATTTCCCCAAGTCAAGCATTACTGTGAATCTGACTCCACGTGTGTTTTTCTGTTTTAGACAGCTACAGGTGCCCACTTGCCCTGAAACTAAAATAGCCAGGAAGGGGCATAATGTTTCCTCACTATGTTTGTGAGTAGGCTCATAGCAGGAGGCAGAATATTCTTATTAAATCAGTATGAACTATGAAAATCCAGTTCATAACCACGTGTCTTACCTTTGTGACATCTGCGTTACCTTCATCTTCAGTTTTCATAGGACACAAAAAGTTAGAAGTTGGTTAGAATCAACAGTAGAATCTCCATGTGTTCATTAAAATAAAGGCTTATTGGTTTAAATTATATTAGAACCTGATTATCTACAGTAGCCTTCATTTCACAGTACTTCTGGAGGTACATCAAAACAAAACAGAACATCACAGTGCATGGATGTTAATTCATACAGAGAGCAGAGTAGATCTATATCTTGCAGTGCTCGGTAAGCTTGCTCATCAGAAGGCTATTCCAAGGTAGACTGCTTGAAAATAATGCTGAACACATCCTGCCTTCCTTGGTCTTATGAAGAACATTTCAATATTTATTGAGACACCGTGATTCTCCAGCCCAATTACTTACTTGGGATACATTATATTTAATACTTTCTGTGTAACACAGTAGTATCAGCATTTAGCCCATGCAACTACTATATCCTCTGTAAAAAAATATGAGAAAGTAAAATTTAATATTAGAAAATAACAAGTTACATACTTGGGTCATCTTATAGACACTGCTTTGTGGAGAATTAGCCCTGCAAGCAAACCAGAATAAAATAATTATTTGATATTAAGCATATGGATATAACATGTTCCATTATGCTACCACCTAAAAATATCTTGTGACCACAATGAGACAGACCTTGCAGCAGAGAATTCATCTTGAATTCAGCACAGATGTATCTGCATAAATCTCCAAGAACAAATGCTGTAACAGATATGCACTCAGACAGAAACCTCTTCCTCTTCCAGAACGGGATGCACAACAGTGGGATTACAACTCCCATCCTGCTCCCCATGCCACCAGACCTTGGCATCTCTGACATGGTGCAACTAGTCCTGTCCTGCACAGCAGAGACAGGAGGGATCCAGTTCAAGATCTGCTCTCTGAAGTATCTTTGAAAGTATTCTAAGCCTATTCCATCTGCCTACAACATCTTACCTTGAAAGGTCAATTATTCAATAATAAAAGCCTGTATCAGTGTACGAATTGATTGTGTCATGTTTCCTATTTCTTTACATTTAACTCTTCCTCACACTTTACAAATATTTTTTTCTGTTAATTCCTTGGAGATACTTAAGCAACATCACTTCTATATGGGGGATGAAGATCCAGAGGTAACCCTGTCTTTAGCTGGCCTTTATTTCATTGGTTATTTCTTTTCCTACAGTTTTCAGACTCAGATTCACCTCACATAAATAGTACCATATGTTATTGTATTGTTGTCATTTGTAAAGCAAGCAGTAATAGCAGACATCAGAGAAGAAAGTAGGAAGACAACTATGCATAAAATTATAAAACTCAAAGACTACACACGTGACACTTTTATGCATCTAACAGTTACTAACTTTCCCTCTTAGTTGCTCATAGTTTGGCTATAAATACAGATGAATTGGTTTGAAAGGTACATAATTGGAGTCTTGGGCAAAATGCCATTGTTTCTGAGCAGGGTTTTGGAACTGTAATATACTTTCATTAGACCCTGCCATGATAAGAACCAGTGTGCACCTACTTATCCAACCTGGACAGCCCATATGGGTCTGTGACCCTTGCTCTATGACTGGATGTGACCCTCAACTTCCCTTGTGCTCACATGCCATCGCTGAAACAGGGGTTCAGCAGTAGTAATGCGAATTCTGCAGATACCAGCACTCTGCCCTCCTTTCTATCTCCCACAAATACCAATTTCTACACTCTTTGAATTGCCATGATGGCACACAAGATAAACGAGCCCATGTGACTCATTGCTCACATACCACAGAGGCAGCAAAGCTTCATCTTCATCATGAGCCAGTTTATATGGCCAAAGATGAGTTCTTAGTTTGGCAGCAGATACTTGCCTTGCATTAGGCAGGATATATATTTTCAGGTGAAGTGAGCCCTATAAACAAAATGCAGGTGCTCCAAATGATCACAGTTATATAGATCTGGGGGACTGATCTACACCATTGTCACAGGACTGGTCATATGTTAAATGGGTATTTGGAATATGGCTGCTATTTCTCTCAAAGGACATAGTGTCAATGTGACACCACTATACAGCGAGAGGCTTACCTGACTTTAAAGTTTGTCACAACAAATTCTCCTCCAGTGAATATGATATTAAACTGGAAAGAAAATGATAAATTTTTTATTAACTTGATTTATCAATGCTTTATCTAAACCTGCTTGTAAATTTAAATTGTCATCAAAATTCTAAATTTCCATGAAAAGGGCTAAAAATATTTGCAAAATGTCAACACATTTCCCTTCTTTCTGAATTTAATTTTATCCTGTTAAAAATGCATTGGATAACATGATTATGAAACGCCACAATATTGTTACATGGATACTTATTTTTGTGTTGTTCCATAAGTTTGCATTCTGTACCAGCTGTCCTCATCAACTGATACTTTCTAGAAATAAAAGAGAATAAGAAAAGAAAGCTACTCACCCAGTTTTCTATAAGCTTCCTTGCATCATAGTAATCGGGAGCTCTCTCAGTTTTGTAGAAAAGAGAAAAGTTCATGTCAACATTATAGAAGCTGACTGTAATAAGAGAACAGAAGTGAGATGCATCCTATAATTTGCACAGAAGGATACCTGCACTGTCTCCTCATCCCTCCCTTTAGCCATGGCTAAAAGGTTTTTATCCATGGTTTCCCATTCCCAAAGTCATGAAGACTCGTTAGGAAATTCTACCCTCCAAGAGTCTAAGTCTAGATTACTACTGCATTGCTAGAAATGTAAGGACTCTAAGAGCCCAAAGTCATGGCCAAGTTATCACAATTTAACCAGCAAAAGCACTTCAGCTGAGCTGATTTTAATACTTGTGGGTGCACTAGCTTTGCTTATACCATGTACTAAGAATGCATAAGAGGAGATAGCAAGATATGCTGACATACAACACCTTGCCAAGCAGCAATATCTTAAACATGAGACCAAGTCTTACACTGTCATGTGTATGGTGCCAGCCAGTGTCAGTAATGACCAGGTCAGCATTTAAAACAGTCTTGTTTAGGAAAGTACTTACATGCAATGGTAACATTGGCACTATTGGTCGGAGATAACAGTGGCAACGTAGGAGCCATGGTTGATGATGCTTCACCTGAGGCAGCTGAAAAAAATATTGAAAGGCCTAAGAATCCACAGTGGCACAAAGTGCAAGAATTAACATAGTTCATACGAGGGAGACAGTCCTTGGGCAAAGGCCATTGTCACAAAGAACTGTTGTTGTTCTGCAGACCTCTACAGAGTAAAGGCAAAGGGGGGGGGGAAATACATCTGTGCATGTTTTTTGTTTTGTTTTATTTTTAATTTCTCTACTGCTTATGCTGAAGAGCAGCTCTCTCTCTGTTCCCTTCTTGTTTGAATAGTCTGTGCCATCCTTCAGGAAAAGCCATGTGTCAAACACAGAATGCTAAAGGGTTAACATAAAGTAATGAAATTGAAACAAACAATTCATAGACATTCATGGACTTTTATTTAATGATAACCTGGCATAAGGATTCCATTATAAATGCCAGCCATCCTGCCTGTATATTTTCAAAGTACAGAATTCTGAGAATTTGTTCTTAGCTAATTTTCCTTGAAGTGAATCACCTTGTCAAACCAGATAGGATTTTTGCATTTCACATGCAATCTGCCACATCATCAGACAGACAGGGACAAAATGGGTGATGCTTGCTCACACGTACTACAGAAAATTGCAATGAACCGAATCACCGTATAACATTACAGGCCTCGGTGATGAAAGAAAAGCATGATCACAACATTTTGCTCTAGAGATAGTTTCCTTGCTATGCTGGTGATTTGTGTTTTTTCTTCACTCACATGACTGTCAGAGACTTGACAATCTAGTTCTGACTAAGAGAAATAAACTTAACATATGAATACAAAGCCAAATATGTATGAATAAGGAGTGCTTGGAAATAAGTAGGATAAGGCTATGCTTCATCAAACATTGTTTTCTCCACTGGAGTTCAAGGTAAGAATCACCCCTGCTTAAAACAATAACAGCCCATCTCTGACCTATTTAAATCAAGAGCAACACATCCATGGACAATAACAGAAACAGAGGCTGTTAAGAGCTTGAAGTAATAGTCTACTGTTTTTATCCTAAATAGCTCAAATTATTTTGTGAAATTGAAAAGACAGCTGAAGCCAAAACACCTTACTGAACAGGCACAATACACAAGCTATCTTCTCCCATGGTCCTTAACCCACTGGAAATAGGAGAATTAGTTTACTCATCTGCTTCACTCTTCCAGCAAAACGCAAGTAACTCCAGGACCAAGCTGTCACATTGCCATTTCAAATCAGTAGCTTGCAGTCAGTCAGACACCTAACCTGACATAATGGCTATCTGCTGATTCTTGGTTTGGAAAAGATCTGCAAGCTTGAATCACTGAGCTGCAAGACAGACCTAGATATTCAATATACAGACCTCCTACTGATATCCACTAACACTGTTTGCATACATATGAATATGCAGAAAACAAGAAACCAGTTTAAAAAAAAAAAAATGGCAACAGAAAACTATTCTTTAAATAAAACACAAGGACCTGAAACTGGAAACCTGTGCTTTATCCTCCAGCACCCATGCACACCAACCCCTCCCCATTCTCACAGCACCCACTCCTGTGAGAGCACAGAGTAAAACAGCAGGTACCCGACCTATGGTGCCGCGGAGAGCCTGGGACCCATGCATCCCATGTGACTTTAATCCCAGGGTTTAAACTTCTAGTGGAAACCTGTATGCCTTCCTGTGACGTGAAGCTGCAGATGTGGGCTCCCTGAGCCCCAGTACAACACTACAAATAATTCATCCCTGAATTCAAGCTGTCAGAAACAGTGGAAGAAAATGAGTGTCTTGCTATAAGAATTCCTGACAGATGGGAAGTGTGATGAGAATGCAGAAGGGGTAGTGCTGTCCAGACATGCCCTATCATTGGAAAAAAAATCTTTTTTCTTTCCTTATAGGAATACAGACATGATATTAGGCTATGATTTATCAAGTCATAAGCCAAACTGTTTGTAAACCTGAGGTTCAGCTTATCCTCCTGACTATCACAGTGCTGTAGATTCTTTCCAGGCAGGAGCCTGCATAGAGCTTTGTGATTGCAGGCTCTGTTCTGTTTTCAGAAACCATTTCAGAAACCATTGGTTGATGTATGATATCACCCGGTGTCAGTCAAGATGAATCAGAAAAAATCTGCTGGGAAAAAGAATAATAAATACAGAAAGGGCCAAACAAAAGCCAAACCCATTTTAATCAGGACTCACAAAGCAGTTTTCATCTCCTAACAAATGAAACATAATTACAACTTCACAGATTTAAAATTCTTTCTTTCTCTCTTTCTCATTATCACCTGAAGAAAAAAAAAAATAAATCTGTTTATTCTCACATGTCAAGGATCATTACCAGCAGGCAGGTGTGGGACTAGCCACCTGCATCCTGTAACTTCATTTGCTTTAATTAACATGCATGTAATTCCCTTCACGAACCAAAGGCTAAGAAGTGATGACAGATGAGATCTAAAGCTAGAAAAATACTGTACCACCACCATTTTGAAGTCCAAGTTCTGGATTTTTATTTGATAATGTAATAAATAGTTTATTTGGTATCCTGAAAATATGCTTCATTTCCAGTAGAAGAAGCAGTAAAAATTAGATGAATGTATAAGCGAACTATAATAAATATACATTTGTATTACTAGCAGTAATTTTCATACATTGTATATAAATTCCTCTCCCTGATTATTTAAAATTAAGAAGAAAATTAGAAATCAGTGTGTGGGTGAGGTAGGGGGAGGAAAAGATGAAGACTGAGTCAGAGGATGAGAATACACACTGCTCCTTCTATGCTTTTAGCAAAGGCCCAGCTGAGCTGGAAAAGTAAAGGATCATCTTCAAGAACTCTGGGAAAAAAAGAAAAAAAAAAAGGGGGGGGGGGGTGGAGCAGAAAATAACTTTACTCCTTGTACCATGTAAAGCCAATGCAATTGCTATGAAAATTATATCACTTATAAAAAGTCAACACACCCTTTCAAGGCTGTTTCCTTCTATATTTGTATGAACAGTTTCACTCATTTTACCTAAATGTGCCTTGTCTTTCCAAAATTAATGTAGGATTTCCAAAACAGGGCAGGCTGCACAACTTCCCAGCACAACTGCATGAACTGTCTATTGTTAAGTTGAATCAAGCCCTGACAACTAAAGCAATTCCCAGGTATAAACAGGGTATATAAATATGAGAAAAAAAAACTTTGCAGCTAGTAATTGTCATAGGGCATAACAATTTGAGTTGTGTCCTTAGTACTGAAATGGCACTTCACCATGACATTTCATCACAAAGCAACACTGGCACAACTATTTTGTACACGTGTACTTCAGATGTTCTGGCAGAGACTCAGTAGTTATGGTCCCATATGGACAAACTAGACCCAAGTGCAGCTTCCCCTGTAAGACTGAAATCTTGGTATGTACTTTATCACACAGGACTGTTTGTACCACTCACTGGTATCTCAGTTTATTATATCGCCAGTTTGTTTCTGTGCAAGAGCTAGCTCATGAATTTCAGTTAATTAAAGTGAGCAGTAGATTTATAGTGGAAGCAAAGGTCTTGCCAAGAGCTGACACAAGACAGATTCTCATACACGACTGAATGTTATGAACATCTTAACAACTGGGACTTTACGATAGTCATCTAAGTTATTGCTCCTGGGGAAAAAGCCAGATTCCAGCAGCCCTTGTCCCCATGTGAAACACCTACCCAGAGACACATGGCACCATAGGTAAGACTAGCCTCAGTGCCTTTTAGCTTTCCTCTTGCTGATAACCTTTGAACATTTGGACCAACATTTTCCAGACGGAATGTCCCATTCAGGCTGCATTGGAGAATCCTAACTGGAGGAAATCACCTGGTTCTTGGGAGCACTTTAGAAGAAAACAATGCTTCGTCCACTGAAAGCCCCTCTCCAATGTCCTTTGTCTCACTAAAAATCTGCTCAAATTCATCCAAGTTACTGTTTTGAATGATCAAAGTCCAGGAACACTGAGGGGAGCCTTGGATTTTAGGTGCTACACTTCTGGAAGTTTTCATCAGCAAACATGACTAAGCCTCTCACAGCTCCTTGCCAAATCAGGCACAAACCTTTCTCACAGTGCAAATGGACCCAAGGGCAAAGGCAACAATGGTGTTAATTGGAAAAGGGAAATGGACTGAGCCTTCCTTCTCCCTCATGGCCCCCCAGTCAGTGACACGAGTGAGGAAATAGCTCAGGCAACAGGCAGTGCAGAAACAGGACCGCCTGGATAAAGGCAATGGGGCGAGGAGCCAAGAGACAGATGGGAAGGTTGTGATTTACAGCAGTTGTTATTTGTGCCTCTTTTCTTTGCTGCAGAGCAAAGGGGTGTGTAATGAGAGGTGGGGGAAATCCCTCTGAACAAATGTTTCAGAAGCAGTTGTTTGTTTCCTGTTCTACTCATTTCTTTGGGACCCAGTTTGATGTAACCTGGAGCAGGAGATGCAAAAGTGCACAGGGATCTGAGGTGAAGTCTGCAAGTGCTGCACTTGACAGAGAAACACTGTCCGGTGGGAGGCTTCTCAGATTCTCAACTGTGCACCAAAACTGAGCAATTACTTCTGACTCTGCCTCTGTACTCCCTGTGAAACCGCCGTCTTGCAGAGGACTAGTAAAGATGCATATACTTTTATTGTTGAGCCCCTAAATATCACGGCATGTCATTAGCTTTATGTAAATTAGTCAGTCATAATCTTTATGTAAATGAGTCAGTCAAGCAGTCAGTCTCAGACCTCTGGTTCAATATTGTGTAATTTAAATGTTGTTTAGTACATACAGAAATCAGGACTGAATGGTGAGATAACACCAAACACTACTAAGAGTGTTTTTCAATAGAGCAATGTCCATCTAGGGCAGAGAACAGACAGAAGTCTTGTGGAAAAGTGATTGCTATCATCTAACTAATGGCTGTAGTTTAAGACCATTAAACATATTGGAAGAAAGTTTCTGAGTCCAACCTACATCACTCAGTGCCAGGGCAGCTGAGTAGCAGGTTGGGACCCCAGCAGAACAACAAACCACAAGAAGGTTCATTTAAATCATGCCACCTACCAGCATCCTCCAAGGGATTCTGGTAGCAGAGTCAGGCTCTGCCAGCTTTTCCCCATCCACACCCTCTATATCTGCCTCAAGAAGAGCCTGTGTGGTGTGAGTGGGGAAAGCCATATATGCGAGGACTGAGCACTCGTGGTCTCAGGCCTACAGCAGTAACTCAGGATATAAGACAATCCCTGCTTAAGTCCTGAGCAGTGGAGGGTTTCCCACTCTCTGAATTGCACGATCCCCAGCAATACACAAGCCCCAAGGAAAGAAAATATTGCAGAGACTCACCACAGCGCAGGCGCTGGTCAGCAATTGGATGGATGGGGAAGTCCCAGTACTCTTCCTTCCAGCTGACAATATTGCCCTCAGCACAGTCCAGTAACTTTTCCTGATGCATCACAGTGTCCCACATTTGGAAGTAGTACAAGCTGCCAATGAAGCTGTTGCTTTCTCGTACAGTAAATCCATCCTTTCTTTTATACAGTTGACCCAGCACCAGGCTTCCATTGGGTTTCAGGCACTCAGTGCTGTCTATGGTTTCATTATGTATGAGATTACCATTACAGTAGACCTCCAGCAGTTGTTTTCTGTTGTCCCATAAGAAGCACATGCTATACCATGTGCAAAGGGCTAAATCAACACCAATGTTTCGACTGGTGCCAAAAAGATATACTCTCAACTGCTTGTTTTCTCCAGAGAGACCAAGCTCTAAGTCATTTATGTCAGTGACTGTGCTGCTAGTATCATAGGAAAATGCTGCCCAAGAGCTTGTGTTAGCAGTCCGGTTTAGATCAATGCACACAGTGAACTGACATAGCTCAGGAATGCTGTAGTTGATCAGAGACGCGTACTTATTCCTTCCCAGTAAATCCAGTCTTTCATCACGCAGAGAACGTGTTTCTGTAAGAAGAAAAAGCATTAGGAAAGGAAAATGAAGTGTCACTTTCAAAGAAAAAGCTGCAGGTACTTCCCTGAAAGTCAATTAAACAAAAAGAGAAAATTAAAAGTTTATTCTATTTCTGGTTTCTGCTGTTTTTGAAATTTAATTTTGAGACCACTCACACTACCAGTAAAGACAAGATGAGTTTAATTCTCCAAAGGAAATGCTGAGGCCTTCAAGACTTACCAAATATAGAATTCAGGTCCACATAGTCAACATATGCATGGGTGTTCAATGTAAAGGTATTGGTCCAACATGCTCTGGGAAAAGACCTGTTTGCATGTTTGGCTCCCAAGTGACATATCAGACCCCTGACCTTTAGTCTTTAGGTTAGGGCTTCTGCTAATAATAAAAATAATTGGAACGGTCCTTCTCAGTCTCTAGAAAGTTGGTCTGGACAGCTTTTTTCTCGCTTATTTTTAATGATCTAATTATATCTTTACAACATAAAGGTTTTGCTGACAAAGGCCAGAACCTCCCTGAGTAACACCAGCCACAGAGAGAAACTTGTCTGCATGCGACCCCACTGCACCTGCAGTAATGCAGCTCTGCAGAGTAGCAGAGCAGTAGTTGTAACGGCCATAAAACAGCCATTTGAGATCAGGCATCAAAAGAATAAGAAGCCAGGCATCATGGGTTGGCCCAAGAGAAGGGAATCATTATGGGATGTACAACTGGCAGAGCTGGCACCCATCCCACAACTGACCAGAGTACCATTGTACTCTACCAGAGACAGGCTGACAGATAGGCATTTCAGGGGTCAGCCCTTCCACTGTCTTACAGCAGACATATTAGGAGCCTCTAGCCAAAGCTGAGAGAAAGTGGGTACATTTGGCAAGATCTAAACACTAATTCAGTCTTTTTATTATGGAGGCTCTATCTGGAAACAGCTAATTTTTTCCCCAACTGCACTGTGTGCTGGAAGTGACCCCAGTGCAACAGGATGCATTTTATAAACACAGATTATCTCTGTGTTCTGCATTATTCTCAAGAAAAAGTAAAGAAGGAAATAAAAATAAAAATAAAAATAATAATAAAAAAAAACTAATTATTGGTCTTTGGAGATCTATGGTGGAGTGAGAGGGTGCTGAATGTGTGAAACACAGCTTACCATGGTTGACTGAGCGCCTAGGGTGTTGAATGTGTGAAACACAGCTTACGGTGGTTGACTCAGCACCTAAATTATTACAGGGGAATTTGGTTCTGCCTGTAGCTTCATGTTTTTCCCAGAACACCATGAAGCTAATAAATTCACAGTTCATATTTTACAGTGATCAAAGTAAAACGAGACAGACAGACAGACAGACAGACAGACAGACAGAAAAAAAGAAAGAAAGATAGATAGATAGAAAGAAAGAAAGAAAGAAAGAAAGAAAGAAAGAAAGAAAGAAAGAAAGAAAGAAAGAAAGAAAGAAAGAAAGAAAGAAAGAAAGGAAAGAGAAAAGAAATGCTGGAAGACACCCAGGAAAGAAACAGGTGAATAATGACAAAACTTAAAGGCTTTTTACCTCCAAAGATAAACAACTCTTGTGATGCAACAGAAACTTGACATTTCACTCCTTTTCATATTTTCTCATTTGCACTGACTCATCTGTGGCCCAAACTGAACCAGAAGAAGGTATTGTATCATGCCTAGACCTGTAAGTCTGCAGGCCAGCATATACTTCGGGATGCATAATAGGCAAGGACCCCAGCCCCAGCTGGAGCTAGCAGTGAGAGGTCCAAGGAAAGAATAACTCTTGCACTGGGGCAGAACAAGAAACAAAAACAGTCTTATATATATATATACTGTGTTTGGACAAACCAAGGGAACAGCACACACTTTCTGGGCTGTGGGGCATTCCGTGAGCCTCTGCCAGCAGCAATGGGCAGCTGACAGCACCATCTCTATGGCTAATCCCTAGGGGAATTACCTGCAAGAAGGAAAAATCCAGCAGCTACCATCAAGATGCAAAAAGCCTTGTCAGAAGGGGGCCGTCCAGGTCTACACATGAACATCTTCATTATTTAGGCATGTTCTGAAAGAAAGATGTTAACACTTACACACTCACCACGTGCTTGGCTGAGAAATTCAGTCTGCTTTCTGCAGGTCACTGAAATGGCATTTGCAGCAAGTGAGCCAGGAAGGCCTCACTCCCTGTGACTGAGCAGAGTCACTAGATCAGTAATCCCTGTGAGGGTCACAGCTATGTAGCCCTCTGGTTTCTGCTATTTTCTAAAAGAGATGAGGTCTAGGCGATCACGCTGTCATTGCATGTTTTGTCCAACCATAACAACTCTGCAAACCTGCTAGCTGGTTTCAATCTGCTCTGACAAAGGAGTCAATGTCTGAATTGATGAAGATCCTACAAGTGTTGGGACAACATGAAGAGAAAATCCTACCAGCAAAGTAAAGCCTGAAGTGCTCACCCACAGCTCTGTGCCACAAATTCTGGTGGGATGGGGGACCAGGGGGAGCAGCCAGGGCAAGAGGCATGAAGAGAAGCAGGATGCAAGGCTGCACGCAGACAGCACAGTCAGACAAACTGTTCTTTCTCACTGTTGGTCTTTGTCTACAAAAAAACTTTCATCAAATTAATTAAACCCTGGGAACACACTGGTAATTGGGGAAAGGCTTGTTCAAGGATATAAACATACACTGAACTCTTAAAGCAAAATGAAAAGATACTTCTCTAATCTGGAAGAAGTTTGTCCTGTTTTGTACTTCAGTTTGACTGAAGTCAAAGACAATTGTAGTTAAACCAGAGAAAGCAAATGGACAAGCAGCCTAGATTCCTGAGCATCCCAGATATAGTGCTGGCATCCTGCATGCTCCCCCGTGGTGGTATGCTTTCTCTACTTACTTCACTGGGGTCAAATGCCAGGGCTTATACTGGTTTAGGACTACATTAGGATTAAATCTTCAACTCATATATATAAAAACTGTCTGTAAGAGAAGGACTTGGTTCTCAGATTGTCTAAATTGGCCAAGCTCCACCCAGAGAAGTCACCTGGCTTAACATCAAATGCAACCCTTGCCTGGGGCTTTCCGCTAAGGGTTACTACAGTCTGACCACTGACAAAATGGAAATTGTTCCTCTGTGTCCAGAAATGCATGATAAACATTAGAAAATTATTTAAAAAAAAAAAAAAAGGAAAAAAAAAAAAAAAGGAGAGAGAGAATTAATAACCACTCTCTGAGTTTCCTTTTAAAGCTGCACTTTACAACATTTACAGAAAATTAGGAAATTTTTTCCAGCTTTCCATTTAGTGCTGTGACAGCGACTTTTGCAATAACATTTAAGAAATAAATCATTATGCTCCCAGCCTGTGGTAACTAAACAGAAGTTCTTACATATTTCAGGTGATTCATTCTTTCTCCTAAAAACATCATAGTCTTTAAAAAGGTGCTGCTCAAACACTCACCTCCCTGCGTAGCACAGAAATTAAGGTAGATTTTTACCAAGTCCTCCACACTGCTTCTTCTGGCAGATGCCAAAACATAGATAAAGAGAAACATGAATAGAAAATCAGGTGGGATGTTGTGATGTTTTCAGTGGGTCAGACAATGAAAAGAAAATGATTTCCATGCTGAAACTTCATTTCTTAGGTACTGGAAAACCTGCTGTGACAACAAATCTCTCCTCCCAACCTTCTCCTTTTTGCAATAACATTTAAGAAACAAATCACCATGGTTCCAATATGTGATACATCACAGGTTGTATTAAGTTTTGTCCAGAGCAAAGTCCAGAACATGTAGCATTATAAAACACAAATTAGAAAGGAACAGCTGAAATGTTTCCCTTGTTCCTCATTCAAAAGTGACTGCAGTAAAGGGCATTAGTTTCAGTTTCCTACAACAGTTCTCCATCTGTTTGTAGTGGGTAACACTGTCATGTAAAGATCAACTTAACTGCTGCTTGCCACTGAGAAAGATTTAGCGTGTTGAAAGTGAGGAGTGAGAGGCACCAGGAAAGGACAGTCCCACATGGCTGTCACTTCAGCTACCTTGAGGTTGTCTTGAGTTCAGGGAGTTAGCTCTGAAGGAAGGAAATGGTTTGCACAGGACCCTGAAGGGTTTGCCCCTGTCTCCTGCAGCAGCGTGTGTGATCTTAAATGTTTTGGCAGTGGCTCCCAGCAGTTCAGCTCCCTAAATGGATCTGAGTAGGGAGAAAAGAGGAACCGGAGAAAGCCTGAAGCTCCCAAGGTTGCTTAATGCTGCAGTTCATCCTGCTCTTCTAGACGCTGTAGTCTCTAAACAGGATGGAATTGTCCTTCTCTTCCACTCTCCTAAACAATACAGTCCTCTGTCTTCACCCTTTTCTTGTCAAATCTGTCTCCTCCTCTTGTCTACCCTTGTATAAACGCCCCAGACTGGAAGTTTCTCCTCTAAAGACCACTACAGCACCACTTAGCCAAACTGCCCCATGGCCCAGGGACTCCCCTTCTGCCCTGCCTTCTCCCTGAGCAGCAGCACAGACCTGCTCATGGTCAGCAGCTGCTACAGAGCACCCACACACCTTTATCCACCAGCCTCAGTGGGAAGTTTTGCTCTGTTTCTTTTGTGGGCAGAGCATAATCACTGAAATTACTAGGCATGAACCTCTTGCCTCTTCAAATCCACATTGCAAGTGTATTTGTTTCAAGTATTTACATAAACTCTTGCATAGAAAGCCATTCTTCAAGCATAGGACAGAGCAGGACTGTTCAAGGATGGGTGCTTTAGAAGTCATCCTTTTTCTGTACCTGTTAAACCAGCATTATAGTATCATGGTATGGAAGGAGTTCTTCCTGTAACCCCAGAGCAATTATTGAGAAGGCCTTACTGTCCCCTTTCTCCACTTCCTCCTTCTTCTTCTTTCTGTTTCCTGTTTTGTTTTGTTTTAAGTTTAATGTTTTTAATTATTCTACTCAATTTGTTTATTAATTTTGCTAGAGATTATTGCAAGGTGTCCAGAAAACCCAAGTGGGGACACCTCCTCTTTAACACTAAGTCACAGGCAAAGCCCGGTCTCATAACCAGCATCCCACATCCATTTCTGATCAAAACTATCCTAGGAGGCTTTAGAAGAGAACACTCAGGACTCAGAGCAGAAAAAAAAAAAAAAAAAAAAAAAAAAAAAAAAAAAAAAAAGCTCTCTGAATAAGAAGCACAATGACCTGAACAGAAGCAGAAAATGGCCATGAACACAGAACATTTTTAAACTCACTGTGGCCATTCAGATAAAAAGGAATTTTGCTTTACTTTGGATATGTGAAGATTTTTGCCTGGAGGTTGCTATGGTGACTTTTCAGCTTTCCCAAACCTCTTCTTACTGTAATTATATCTCATAGCCTTTGAGCTGGGAATCTTTGATTCTTTGGATGAAGAATGTGGGTGGCTGACTCTTCAGGATGTTTTTCAACCAGCCATATTTATTATAAAGCAAAACAAAAAGATTCATATCCTTGTGCCTTTAACAGCTGCTTACAGTTCCTGTTAAACCTTCTGGCCTCATTGGGTGTCATCCTCCTGAGACCTTCTTGAATATTTTTTAAGTAACAGGTTTCCTCTTCAGAACACTTCAGTACTGCACTGACCATCAGCTAAGGTTGTTTAGAGAATGCTTAGATCTCAGCTGGACTGAGGTTTTTTACACATCACTACATTTATGTTTGGTCCCTAAACTAAAATATGTATAACGACAGGGTATTTTTGCATTTCCTTAGCTTTTGTTATTTACATCAGTTGTCACTGATTGAAAGTTGAAGGCAAATATCCTCTTTATTTTCCTGTCAACAGACACCCATTTATGCACAGTTCTCCTGTGATAATGCACCATTAAACAAGAGTTAAGGCCAAAAATACATACCTGTCAGTTGAGCCAGTGTTCATTCCTGGACCACATTGTGTCCACTGTGGGTCCACTGTGCTGGCAATGGGGCTCTGGTGTGCATGAAGAAGCAGCTCAGCACCGTGCTGGATGGTTTTTTTTCACAGGGCAGCAGCTGACTGGGGCTGACCTCTGAACGCTGCCCTTCAGCACATGGCAACGACAGAAACATGGTCTGTAAACAGCACGCTTGATCATAAACTGCAATCCTTCAAATTTTATTGTGGAAGATTAGATTAGTTCACTAAATAAGGGTGGGGAGAAAAAGATCAGCAGTGTGTCAATATTCTCTTTCAAAAACTTTGAAGAATGTTATATTTAGGATAATATTATAGTTGGGTTTGGTTTTTTTTGGTGCTTTTTTGTTTTTGGAGGCAGCTAACAGCTACTCTGTGCAAACTGTTAGGATAAAATTGGTTTTAATACAAAATGATTTTTTTCCATTCCTTTTTCATTTCAAAGCTATGAGAAAAGCTTTTTGATCATGATTTATTAAATCCCATAGTAGCTTTCTTAGAAATCTGGGTAAAATCCTTATGAAGTTCTAGGCATTCAAGAAGTATGACTTTAATACAACCAAACTTTTGGAGTTAGTCAGGTCCTTTGCTACAGGCTGATTCTAGAACGACATATATTTTTGATTCTGTCAAAATATCCCAAGGAGGTATTTTTAGAAGGAAAAAATTCAAATTTTTTCTACATTTGTTTTTAATTTTTAAAAATATATGCTTTTAAAATTCAAAATGGAACAAATATTTTGTGACTCAAAATAATGTGTTTTGAAATGTTTTCCTTTTTCTTTCTTGGTTATGTTTCCATACAAGAAATAGTAGAATTTTTAAAGAAGTGAAAATCCCACTCCCCCCTGGATGATTACCAATGAAAGAAACAAGCTGTCAGCAAAAATCTTGCACCTTGTTTATTGCAGTCCCCTGTGCCATCGCCTCACATTGCCTTTCTATGTGGCAGAACTGGATGAACTTCCAGAACATGACACTCAACAGGACCACTGCCACTTTCTTTTACTGTCTCTGTGAAACAGTACTGCTGTTTTGGCAGAGCTTCCTGGGCAAAATATGCATCTGTGCATCCCCAACTGGGCAAAATACACCCCAGGTGTTTGTTCACTTGCATTAATATCATTGCATGCAACTGCTAAGATATACAATCCATTTACTCGCCACATGTTACAGGTGAAGCACTGGGTGCAGCTGCCTGCACTGAGAAAGGTCTCGTGAGGTTCCTGACAGCCAGAGTGGCTCAGCCTTGGCCTTTCACCTGCCACAAATGTTGCATTAGCCCCAAGGATCAAGCCTCACCAGCATTTCTTCCAGCAACTTTAACAGAATCTTCTACACAAACTCTGAAGCTCTCAGCAGCACGTACGAATTGGCTCATTGATCCAGTCCAATGCTATTGCTTTTACAACCACAACACATAGTCTCTTAATGCTGGGATGGAAAATGCCACTTCCATGCAACACACCCATGCTCCACTCCCTAGCTTAATGGCCCTGGAGTGACTGCAGCATGAAGGCTTACATAAATTGCAATGTTAATCTCATAACTGATTTTATTAGCAGTACTGCATCTTAGTCCTCTGGAGCTGTGGATTATGAAAATTGCCTTGAAAGTCATTTGACATGATGAGAATTTAAAACAGGAACAGTATGGCTAGAGTAGTTAATACTGTGTTAGACTCACCTTGTGGGACATTTAAACATTGAAAGAGAAGAAAAGCTGAGGTAGATGTGAATGGCTGCAGTGGGATTTTAAAAGAGGAGAGACAGATCTGTAGCAAAACAAAACCGAAAATATATATATATCTTCCAGAAATGACCTGTTTAAACCATCCTGTCTCCACAACAGAGTATAATTTAAGACACTCGGTCTGCTCTGAAAGCAGTAACTCAGATGCCCTGCTCTGAACAAGCTAATTTACAACATTTATAAAACCCTAGCCTGTGCAAAAGACTAGTGTGAGTCCCTCACAGGGAAATGGGGGATGAAATCCCCCATCAGTCTACACCACCCTGCGGTGCTTGAGCGAATTTAGCTGTCCTTGATGAAGCCAGCTGTGCCTTAGCTGCCCCCTGCCTGCCCAGTCAAGGGGATGCTGCAGACACACGTGCACGGACTGAACTTAGCAGCAGACCACAGGGTTTTGGACTTGTTGAGGTGGAGGGGATGTTCCTCACTTTCCTTGGCTTCTTTGGTTTTCTCCACTAGAATCCCATTTCCAGCCCACCTCACTAAGGAAAAGCAGTGATTCTTTCTGCTGCAAGAGTAACTTCATTAAACACATCCCAACATGCCTTCCAGCAGAACTCTGTGACTTTAAACTTCACCTCGAGAAACATGTAGAGTGGGGTCCTTAGACTAATGGTTCAGCCTCACTAGACCTCTCAGTAGGTGAGCACAGTAAATATATACAATAAACAGCAGAAGGGCCTACAGTCACATACCATAATAGTTATGCAGGTAAGCTACAGATGCAGCTTTCATTTTATGAGGTAATTGTGACATATAGGAGGAAATATTTTCATGGAATTGCACTTATATTTTATTCTAAGCAACTTCTCGTCCTTCCCTTGTGAAAGCAGTAATCATGTTACAGCCATGCCAAGGTGCGCGAGGTGCTAACAGCACAGGGTAAAATCCTGACTGTGGCAGAAGTGACAACCACTGACTTAAGTGGGGACCCAGTTCACTCGCCACATGGTGCTGAACCCTGGCTGATTGATACTTGCAGATGTTCGCAGATTCTGGTCTGACTCGAGACCACTGGATGTCAGTGTTGCCCCACGCAAGTTCTGCTGATGGGCCTTTTCCTGGGCTCACAGCAGGTGGCTCCCGCAAAGAAAATGCCGTTATTGAAGCAAGAGTGAAAGCAGCATAAAAAGGAGACGAACACTGCTTATTTTTCCAAAACAGCATTTAAAAGAAAGGGTAGAGTTGCAAGAAGTGGAGTGTGAATTTTGCTTTCAGTTCATTGCTCCCCCGAGAGTGACATAAGCTTGTTTCCTCGGGGCTCGCAGCATCGTGAGAGCAGCTGCCCTGCAGAAGGTAACTTGTGCCAAGCTGGCGCATGCTGAACGAGGCACAGGCTGCATCCCTGTCAGCTCCGTGTTGCTGCTTAATGTATGAGCCTGAGAGACTAAAAAGGTTGCTAAGCACGGCTCATGGTACACTGTAACCCATCCAAGGAACAGCAGGGCTGATCTGCAGCATCCCTAGATCCTCCTCATCTCCTTCACTGGGTTCAGCCCATTTTAAAACATGCTCCTCTCCATTTCCCAGGCACGTGACAGTACAGGAACAAAACCAGTCATTACAAGTACTGTTCAGTGGTTAATAATTTCCATCGCCATTCTTCTTAAAACAGAAGCACCTTCTGGAAAAAGAGTAAGAACCATTAGCATAACCTGGCCTCAGAAATTTCTTAAAATCACCTTTAGAATCATTTGTGCCAGTGAGACAGAGTCCCCCTTGGCATGAGGCCACCAAAATTACAGAGATCTGGCCCTGTGCCTTCAACATCTGCCATGTTACACTTTAAATCCCCCCTTCCTCAGTAAAATCTTAGTGATATTCATGTACACACAATGAAGTAATGGTTCTCATCTGAACCAAGTGCCGCTACCCAGGCAGAGTTCAAAAAGACAGAGACCTCAACAATAGCATACACAGGGAGCTTCCTTCAAGCTACCGAGGTCTCATAATTATCCGTGACTTTTTCATGCCTGGTGATTGTGGTTTCAGTAAAAAGGATCCCCTGCTCTGAATTTTGCATCGGACCTTTTGCATTGGAAACATGTGCTGGACTTGCTCTCTGGCTGTCCGTCCCATCTGCAACTGCCACCAGGATCCAGTGGTTCAGTAACGGTAACATTTCAGACAGTCAGCTGGGGCTGAAAACAGATAAAAGCAGCAGGAAGAAATCTTATTCCAGAATAGTTGAGGGGACACATGACTGCAGATGTGGAGGAGAGAGCACATCATGGTGACTGTTGCAAGGGGTGCACCCCACTGCACCAAGCTGGGGAGCCAGAGCAGCCTGAGCTATGCAAGCTATTCTGCTAGGAAAGTGCAGATGACGCAGAAACTCAAATAGATAAGTGTCATAGCCAAGATTTTTTCCACAGCCTGAATTCAGTGTGTCACATCACTGCTGCTTTTCTCATTCCCGTGGCTGGGGAATGTCTTAAAGGGATCATAACATTCTCACTAAATGTGAACCAAAACCCTCCAAAAGCTTTGCGGTTAAATATACGAGGGTGAGATCCATATCTCATGTCAGTGGGTATAAATTCCAGCTTACATTAGACCAGGATTTAGCCCTGGTTGTGCAGTCAGTGGCCCAGCATGCGAAGACATGCTACCAGCTGGCAGCACACCACACTGTCCCATCAGAACTTGGTTTTCACAGGATGGCCTGACTTGCTAAGGGGCAATAGCCCTTCTCTGTAATGTGTCTTACAGGCCATGATTTATTACTAGCTTGTTTGTTTGCTTGTTTGTTTGTTTCTATTACCAAGCAATGCCAGGAGTCTTTTTACTTCATCTCTTACCAAAGAGAAATGCATTTTATCCATAAATTTTGCATATTAAATGTGAGTGGGAGGAAGAGCTACTGTTTTCTCTCCATTCCAGCTAGTCTACTGCTTGCACCTGGTGAGAAGGCAAAACACTCATGCAGAGGTAGAGCCTGATCGATGGAAACGTTGCTGTGGGGCCTTCCCTGAAGAAGCTGGGGATTTGGTGCACCTCTCATGTAGGTGGTGTGCACCACACAAACTGCTAGCAGATCCCAGTTACCCCTCTGCTGAAAAATGAGCTACGCCTATCTTTTCCCACCAGACATCCCTCTAGACAAGTGATCTGCTAAGGGAGAAAAGGAAGATGGTGCCCTGTTTTAGGATGGATGAAGGCTGGAAGGACTGACTGTTCTCAAACAGTACCTCAGCCCTCACTTGCCATCATGCCTGGGGTCCAGGGGCTGGCCAGCAGAGGGGCTTCCTTCCCCTCCTGCAGCGGCCACACCATGGGCACAGCAGCACTCACATGGCCAGCGTTTACCCTGGGTACAAAAGGCTTTGTCCCATGGCTTCTGCCTCCTGCCCATGCCTGCGGTTGGCTGTCCATTTTACCTCTGCTAGCACAAGGCAAACCTCAAGGAATTCAGTAGTTTGCACCAGACAGGTTTATTCTCATGCCATCTGTACTTTGTGCAGAAAACTTTGATTGGGAGTTTCATAAGGCACCCTTTTAACTCTTTTAATTCCTCTGTAAGTAAGCAACGGCCTTCACTTAGCAACTGCCTGACTCATTTCCTTTCTGAGCAATCCCCTGGGCTCACTCGACATTACTTCCTGTTCACATTTTCTGCATCTTCTGATATTTTTTCCTTTTACAGCTGAGACAGGCAGTTAAAAATAGCAACAGGATTGCAGTGTGTTTGTAAAATCAATACTATCACCCCAGAGATCTTCTCAAGCCTTTTCTCTGAATCATTCCATTTTCTGTTGCAAAATTACCATTAAGTCTTGAGAAAGGACACATTTTAGTAGTCCTGAAAAAAAAATCTTTATGAACATGTTAACTTCTTCAGTACAACTCAGATTTATGTTTTGAAATACCTCTGAAATAATAATGATATTAACAATCTTGTCAGAGTAGAAAAAAACCGACTGAAGGGATGAAAGCTTTTTGCCATCTTTGTATTTTTTCCAGATGCCTACAGGATATATGGGCTTCTGATACACTCTTCTGTACTATTTTACATTATCATCTAAAACTGTCCTAACACGGAGTTATTTTTTTGCTGTACAGAGATACCAAAACTCCAATACACAGAGCCCAAACCCTGTAACTACTGAGTGGAATGAGCTGTGGTGTGCCAATCAAGATCATTTCAGGAAAAAAAAAAAAAAAAAAAAAAAAAAAAAAAAAAAACATACCCCTGATTTTAGGTTAAGAAGGAGTTTGGAATTTACCAGCTGAAATAGCATTGCTTGAAGAAAAGAAAATTGGAAATACCAGTTATTTTTTCGTCATGATTATGCTAGCTGTAACCCAGAGATCCCAATTTGCCAGTCAGTTTGTAAGGTGCTGTACCCTCACACCATGCATATCTCTGCTATGTACAGCAGGTGATGACCTGCTCCCATTCCAGGTGATCCTGGTCCCATTCCATGGCAAGGGCCTCACTGAGGTCATGAGGAATACAGCTTAAATCTGAGACCTCACTACCCATCCAGTAAAATGTCCTTTTGAAACCAAAAAGTTATAATCTACAGCTAGTGATATTTTTGTGACCTTTGTTTGTGCTGGCAGAATCCCAGCTCGTGCTGCTCCCAGGTCGAACCCATCGTCTGGCAGCTGTCAAAAGCACATCTCTGCCCTTCTGGAGTGCCAGAAGCTGAAAGTGCATCTCCAAGCCCTGGGCACAGGAGGTGCTCGCATTTAAGCCTAGGTTTGAATTCTGTGGGATGAATTTATCTTTGTAGGGGCCACAATACCCTCTCAGTTCCCACCCTGAACATTACATTTGTGCTGTTCAGGAAGTCTGGGAGCTGGAGAGAGCTTTTAATTGTGTTCTCCCAGCTCATTTCTAATTGAATTTTGCTTTAGCGTTTGTACATGAGAGGAGCAATAATTGAAGGGGTAGGGACTCTGCTTGAGTCAGAAGCATACATGTTGAGCTGATTTATAACAGGTAATAACTAGGGCCTTACTGCATTGTTCCCATTAGGAAGAGAGGCTAAAAACCCCAGCCAGATATTTACATTATTGCACATAATCTCGTTTCCTTGAGCACAGTAGAAGAAAACCAAGCAAAGTTTCTTCTGTTGAGCATTTCCAAATCAGGGTCATTAGCATGGCCTACCCCCAAGACAGACTGTCTTTCTGTTATTTCATGAGTCCATTAGATGAGTCCTTTTCTCACTGACACACAAACCACATGGCTTCCTTCAAATCCTCTAGCCTTTCCATTTGCAGGTACAAGCTTTGACATGTAGACCACTGCTTTGGATAGGAAACCAAAGAGAAACATTGACTCTTAGCTGTCATTACAGAAATAGGTGGTAATTGCTCTTTCTATTCAGTTTCAAAGAGCGGAGTGGTAAGAGAACCACCAGCTTTAGCCATGTCTGCAATTGATGCACCCACCACCCCAAGAAACTTTCATAATTCCAAATTTGTTCTGTTCTGCTACAGCTTGCTGGAGATAAATTTCAGATCAGATGCTACAAAGCACCCCTGTGTGCTAAATCCTACATTTAATCACTTCACACCAATATCCATCTTGGTTCCTTTTCGGTATTAAACCATGCAGTGTGTTCAAGTGAATGGTAACTTAACGGACCCTACTGCATCAAAGGCTTTTAAGGAAAATTGTCCCATGACAGCAAAATGAAATCCAATGCAGAATACAGCTTTGTGCTTGTACCATTTCCCCCTGGAAATGAGCTATTTGTCAGAGAAACAGCAAGCAGGCATGAGTAGTTCTTTCTTTAGCTCTGCAGGTGGCACCAAGCATTTAGTTCTGAGACATATTTGCTCTTTTAAAGCTATTTTGAATATCTAAAAGTTGATTTCTGTG
Source organism: Oxyura jamaicensis (assembly GCF_011077185.1). Classification (NCBI taxonomy): domain Eukaryota; kingdom Metazoa; phylum Chordata; class Aves; order Anseriformes; family Anatidae; genus Oxyura; species Oxyura jamaicensis. Next base: position 7,526,860 of record NC_048896.1, read on the forward strand.
CTATCCTATCAACCCTTCACAAATCAATCTATATACTAGAATGATTCATAGCTAAGGCAATAGATTCTGTTCTGATTCTTGTTCCTAGATGATGGTGACAGATGCATCTCTCTGAGGTGATGCAATGCTTCTTCCACCAGCACCTGAGTAAAATCATGACATTTTCAGGAGTTTCCTCTCCCTCGCATAGAACAGGAACTAAGCAATTCTGGCTAAAAAGTACCTATCTTACAGGAGCCTGTATATGCATACTCCTTTAAATGTTCCTGCTAGGGGAAATGAAGCTGCTCCTTCTGAGCCATGTACCCTCTAAGCGATAAACACTGCACCCGGGATGTTTCAAGCTGAAAAGTCACAGTGACAGTGACACCTGCTTTGCTTGAGCTCTTCCATCCAGAGTGAAGGGGATCAAAACTTCACCCTGACACTAACCAAGGAGAGAAACTATGGAACATGGGGAGGAATGCTGAAACTGTAATGCTTTCCTTCTTGAATAGGTACCTAGGCAATATAAGGCACATCCACCTTGTAGGAACTGCTGCAGGAAGCTGTACCCTCACACCCTTCACAAGGTCAGTTTTCTGCTGATTTAATCCAGTTTGCCACAAGGACAGAGACACCCAAGTGCTGGCAGCAGAGAAGCAGTGGCACTGTGTGGCCAAGGCACCCTTTCCTTTCAGCTGAGATCTGCACAGCTGGATGTTCACACTGCACCAGAGCATCCGTGACACCTCTGGGCAACCGACATGCCCACACTGATTTGGTGAACCAGTGGAAGACCCAGAACTAAAAGCAGGCCCTGGTGAAGAAATATAAACTAAATATCCTCATTCCCAGCTTGCAGTCACTTTAAAACTTCTGTGCCACAGTCACAATTCTCAGATTTGCAAATTATAAGCTCCCACATGGTTAGCATGGGTTCTTTAAGTTTTCAGGGCTCAGCTAGGGATTACCAGTCTTTTTTTCCAGTTACCTTTTTGGGTGCTCCTTCACACAGATGGCCTGACTTACTGCATTGTGTCAGAATCACACTGCATTTCACTGCAGCGTTTTGGAGCTATTACTCTTTCCCCAGGCTAATGTATTTGCCATACTCACGAGCAAAGGAGAAAAAGACAGCTTCATGGCCTGAGCCAAAAAAAAAATATATGTTATGACTTATTAATTTAGCAACACATTTTATTCACCAGTGGCAGTACTGGCTGATGAGCAAAATAAGGAAGTCAGATTCATCCTTGACTCCTGCATTTCAAAATAAACAAATCCATCTATATTACTGCACAGTCATCCTCAGAATGACTGTGAAATGCTGGGCTGGACACCGATGGAAATAACTGGAAATAGATGATATTATACCCCTTCCATCCTCATCCTGTCATCCTGCTCCACAAAGCACTCTGTTGTTCAGCTGGATTGTACACAGGTTTGGAAGTACATCCATCACATCTGACAGCTATCGGCATTATGCTTTTTTTCTTAGTTGGGATATCCATGTACTCAAGGTACATACACAATAAATTTAGAACTAATCAAGATTTTCCTTTATTTCCTTGTGTCTTTGGGACACAGGGTCATGTATTATTTCACTTATGTAGCGTCTTTGAGCTACAGCTGAGTGTGCTGCTGTACCCTTTTACAATATGTTATAGAAACAATATAATACTTCAAAGGTAGATAGTGTCTTACAGTGTCAAAGCACTGCATAACCGTGAACTAATTGAGGTTCATGGCATCACTTTTAAGCAGATAAGGAACTACCACTGAAAAGTAAATAGCAGCCAACATTTATTACCCTGAGGTCTCAACTACAGTAGTTATTTTTCCACGTGTAGGATAGCAAAACAATTGAGTTTGCTCAGATGTCACTGTGCAGTAACAACTGGTAAATGTCAGTATTCAGATGGAAATTTGAAATGGAACCCCCCCACCCACATATGTTGTTCCACCACTCACCAGCAAAAGTTGCACAGCTACAGTGCTGTTATTGCAGAATTTGTCATAATTTCTTTTCACACAATCTACACAGCCTTGATACTGCCCTGAGTCAGGGGGTACAGGCTGTCTGAAAATCATGCCCCTGGGAACCCCCTGAGAGGAAACAAGTCAACAAACCTGGTAGGCCGAGCAGGTTGCTGTTGTACCAAGAAGAATAACCTGTATTGCTGGTGGATGAAAGCACCACACACTCAGATCTACCAGAGCACTAGGCGCTTCTTTCTTTTTCATTTCCTGTAGCAGAGTGAGCTCCAAAGGGCCTCTGCATGAGCCTCCTGCTTTCATCCAGTGCTAAAATGCTTTGAAATTGGGAATCTCATATACCAAGGCAGGTGCTGCATCACCCTGGTGAGGTAAAGGATACTCTTCAGGCCTTTTAAAAAATCTCTCACTTTTCTTTTTGCATTGGACAAACCATGCAACCTCAACCACTGATTTGCAGCTGAGCCTATACACACATGGGTATTATCACACTGTGTTCACAACAATTTGTACTAGGCCATGTACCACAGGATTTCAAACCATAAGTGCTCACCACTGTTGACTTGAGCCAAACCTTCACATGTCAAAGCAGAAGTCCTGTAAAGATATAAATAAATGCAAGGCTAGAAGGTAACAGACTGGAAAGAGTGGATTTCTTGGGGGGCTACAACCCTGAATTTTGCTGAATCCATTACCCACAGCATCAATTTACTCATCATGATGCACTTACCTATTACCTTATACTCACAATGCTAAGAATTGAGGCAGTGCTCATTACAGACAGCTACACTGGAGACCTAATTGCAGAGTACATCACTGATTACATTATAGAGGGATGTGTAAAAACTGATGGGCTGTGCATGTAAAATGTAAGTGGCACACTTTTAGCATGTGCATGATTTGCACCTCTTATTTAGAAAACTCTAGTTACTATAGACAAGCCTGACATAACGCCACCTCTACACAGCAAAGTCTTGCTCCCACCTTATTGAAAATTGATCATTTTATAGTCTTAATTTTGATCAATTTAGTTATTTTTTGGAAATGGAGCACATGTCCTTTCTCCATGGTGGAAAGCCTACCTCTGTTGCAGCTCACAGCTGTATTTTGAAAATGAGTTCTGCTAGGAAAACTTTGCAAGCACATTCTCCAGCACTCAGTGATGCCCCAAAGAGCAAAGCACAACTCTCTGCAGATCCCTGAGCAGGGGAAGCACAGAGGGAGGTGCCAGTGTCTGCTCCCTGGTCACCAAGGATATGACATGCAGGAATGGCACAAAGCTGTGCCAGGGGAGGGTCAGACTGCACATCACGAAAAAATTCTTTAATGTGAGGTTGGTCAAACACTGGCACAAGCTTCCTAGTGAGGTGGCTGATGCCCTGTGTCTCTTGGTGGTCAAGAGACATTTGGACAATGCCCTCAATACTACGCTTTAACTTTTGGTTAGCCCTGACAAGGTCAGGCAGTTGGACTTGATGCTCTTTTCAAGTCCCTTTCAGCTGAACTATTCTATTCTATTCTGTTCTGTTCTGTTCAGTACTTGCTGTTATTGCTTCAAAACCAAAATGCTTTCTTTAGATTGCAATGTCAAAGTCTTCCCAAAATTGAAGTTAAAAAACATATGTGAAGCCAAAGGGATCGTGGAATGGTTAGTTTTGGGGTGACAGATGATTAGAGAATGCTCAAGGAAAAACATCTGGCCTTTCTCTTCATACTCCATGCCACCATTCAGAGCTTTAATTGAAGAGTAATCCAAATGGGAAAATATGAAACCTGCTTGTGACAGATGCTAGATTTATTATGCCTGTCCCTGCAATACAGTCCACAGCTTGAAGAGTAAATTGTATGCTGTTATTCTGTCAATGAATTCCCTAAACAACCCCAAAAAATCAAACCAGGAAAACAGCCACAGATGAGCTGATGCTTGTGTTTTAAAGCTTTCAGCTCCAAATCTAGACACTTATCATTCCTTTCTGACACTGAGCTCCTGACTTTCCCAGTAGTACAGCTATAGTTGGGCGACTGTTTACCAAGTGCCATCTAATGGGTTCAAAACTGACTTTCAGGTTAAATTCAGAGGGGGAAAATGTGTAAAAAGAGAGTTTTATCTGTGTAAAATGTGCACAAGTCTGATCAGAATTTGACCCTGCATCTCTCACTATGTGTGTGCATGGATGTGTGGGTGCAGGGAGGCAGAGGAAATATGTGACAGAAGTCATAAAGGTCATAGATAATGCCTCCAAAGTATTTCTAAGCCATTGCACAAGTAACAATATTCAGAGATATAAATTCAGACAGAAGGGATCTATTTTACATGGACAGAAGAATACTCATGTGGAATACATGCACAAATAAGCTTCTTTAGGCAAAACAAACACTGGAGTCATTTATCTCCTTGCTCTCTTTTTTTGCTGGAGTACAGGAACTCCACAGTGTTACAGCCTAAAATTGTGGAAGAGACCTCCCTCTGTCCCTGCTGAGTTCATCTGCAGAATCCCACTTCAGCTGGTCAGGGGTAGAGGGCCCACTTCATGGGCGGACAAGGTAGGGTCTATGGATAAGCAGCCTGCGAGTCCATGGCAGTCTTTCGAAATCACGTAAGAAGCCTGTGGGAATTGCCAAAGCAGCAATCTCCATGCCAAAACAGGAAAGAATGCCATAGATTTCAGTAACAGCTACACTGCTGAAGCCTCTTTTCTAAATATTTTTCTTACAAAAAGGAACTACTCTGTTTGCTCAAGTGTTATATCAAAATGAAATTGGTCTTTGAAAACTTACTAAAGTAAACTGAGAACTAAAATCTTTCTTGATATAGTTGAATAGAACTTTTACCCCTCATTGAACTTGATAAATTTCAATTAATTGCATGGGGAGACGCAGATTCAACAGCAGAATTACCAGACTACAACTCCCAAATGAGAAATGGAAACACAGCTTATTGACACTGCAAATGCAGCCAGTATCCATCTGTGCCAGGCACACAGACTGTCATTATTGCATAGCCTTAGCAGTATCCTTCTCACACCAAAAGCATCTTTGGCTTCAGACAGAGAGGAAAACAAACTGGATGTTGTAACCCTAAAGTACAAATTGTTAGTGCCCATTTTAGTGTGTGGTGGAAGCGTCCCCTTACAACCTGCTTGGAACTGCAGCTAGATGGCAGTGGGACAAGGGAGGGCTTTTCAATTAGGTACATCCTCAGATACTGCAAAAAGTTGAAATTTGGATTAAAGTAGTTCCAGCTATTAAATGCATTAGTAAAATTGTTACTGGTTTTTAGAGTTTTGGTGGATTTTTGTTGTTGCTGAAAAGCGTTTATTGCCTCGTCTCCTCCACTGGGAGCAGGGTAGTGTAGCTGTCCCTGACATGTTCTCCTTGGCTCGACTTCACTCTCCTTCAGCATGGGAAGAGCTGGGCAAAACACTGCACATTGCCTTTACTAAAACTGTACAGGGAATATAGATGATGTGAGGAGGCCATTAAATCTAGGCCTGGCAATAAATCTGGGAAGAGCAAGTGGCAATATGAAGCAAAAGGTCTACACAGAGCTTAGAAAATAGCAGCTGTTCCTGACAAATCTCACTGGTACTGCAGGTAGAGTCTCTATTCAAACTGCAACCAAACAGCTTAAATCAGCTTAAGAAAGACAAGAATTCAGCCACAGCTTGTATCCTTGCACTAAGAACCTTCCTTATCATCCTCACTTTAATCTGCTCTTTATTTTTGCTTTCTCCAGAAGCAGAGAGGCATCAGGAACTCTCCTCTGCTCTGCCAAGAAGCTCTGCACATAATGTAAAGTAGCATGGCCAACTGTTCTTTTTTGTTCAAGGAGACTTACTTGAAAACTGATCTTTCAAAAGAACCCACCTTTGAGCTGATAGAGAGGAAAACATCTAAGCAGTCTTGAGTTACTGAGAAATACACTGAATTCTCAAACAACTGAAATATTATTCTTTATTCTCAAAATTCCCATGAGTACTCAGTTCTACATGGAGAACAAACAGAAGGATTTTCAGATCTTTACATAGATTTGAGGGGTCATGTATGAGTTTTCAAAAAACATCCCCTCAGTCAGATGCACAGCACTGTCAGCATAATACTGTAACTCTCCACAATGGTGTTTTATCTCAACACCACTTAGAACAATACAATATTCATAAAAAGCCACTGCTGGAATATATTATCTCACCAGCACATGATGATAAGATTAAATTGTTTGGTATTAGAAGTGATAAGGATTAGCATATCAGTGTTTGGCTTGTTGGACTTGTATTACCTAGTGCTATTGACAATAATCACATCAAAATTTTGGATAATTTAGCAATAATTCAGTAATAATTACCAGATTAAGCTGTAAGGCAAAAAAAAAAAAAAACAGTGCAGCATTTGTACAATGACTTGGTGTGATAGCTTCATACCTAAGAAAATTGATTTTGCTGATTCACCTTAGTCTTTTATTTGGGAAATGTATGCCTTCAGATGAGAGCAGGACAAGACAAGAAAGGTACATAAGAAACCTATTTCCAGAACTGGTCAGCTACTCTTCATATCCTGCAAAAAAAATCTGGCCTAGATTTTGGCTCGTTGGGGCTGGGAATAGTTTACTGTGGTTCAGCCGCTATTACTGCAGGCTCCCAGGCACTGTGGCGATACAAATAGCTAGTGAAGACAACACTAGATGTTTACACATGCCGTGAGCACTTGAACAGAAGGCATCTCAGTTCAGATAAACAGATGCAGCATTCACATGTGTTGTTTAGGCAGTCACTTTAGCAAATTTCACCCAAGAGTTTAACGTCTGTTATTTACCATTATTTGCTTACTATCTTCAGCATACTCAACCTACCAAACACATGCATATAAAACACAGTGACTGTTAACCTCAGAGGATTCTGCTTGAAGGAAAGCCGTAGAACAAATAAGTAGTTGTATGAACACTGAAAAGAAAAGAGATGATAAGAACAGGATTTTTATATTCCTATTTTGACCCTAGTTATAACTAAAATTTGGATGTCATGGGGAATACATAGACTAAGGCAACACCTAGGTGTTATTCTGTTAAATGAGACCTCATGGGCATTACAGACAGGAAAGGAGTGGACCTCTTTCCATATTTATTATGTTGTAATGCACCTATCATACACCTAGTGCTTGTTCATTCTCACTTTATTCCTTTTCATATATATTGGACTCCTGTGCTTACAAAACTATGATATAGCAAAGGATGTAAATACAGAATTGGTATTATGCACTGAAGCATCAAATCATTTCTGCCAGCTACCCAAGGTAGCCATAGTATCAGGTTGCCTTCTCTTGAACTCATTTATCTTTTGTCACAGCTTAGTACATTCTATCTAAATTTAGAAGGCAGTTTTGCAACTGTTGCATGGAATAACCTTTGTTCTGGCCAATAGGCCCAAAACCCACAGGCAGGAATTGTAGAACCACAGAGCTAGAAAAGACTTCAAGAGGTCATAGAGTCCCCTCCCCTACCCTATGATTGGACCTCTCCTTCTAGGCTGAAGCCCATCCACCTACAGATCTCCATTGTCAGAGATTTACCACTTCCCACAGTGATCCATGGTTCCTTATTTCTATGTGATAATGTTTTCCTTAAAATTAAACATTAATCTTCCTTTATTAAAATCAAGTCTGTTGTCTTTTATGCTTTCCACTGCAGTCACAGAAAGCAGATTATCACTTTTCATTTGTCTCTTCTTTAGGCTTAAAAAAAAAAATAAAGAAAAAATAATATCCTAATTCTCTAACTTTTTTCATCTCATTAATCTTTTTCATCTCCTCTAGATCTTCTCCAATTGGTTTATATCTTCAAGTATGCTGCCCTAACAGTTGTCCTGCTGGTGTCTTACCATTGCTGAGCTCAGTGGAAGTGCTGCTGTACATGTAAGAGGCTACCCTTCTGGTCATGCTTTCAGGAAGGGTGCTTCCCTTTTCACAATACTGTGACACTGTTGACTCACCCTCAGCTTCTGACACCGCAGATTTTTTTTTCTGTTCAATTTACTACTTAGCAAGCTCTCCCTTCTTGTCTTTCTGCAGCTATATATTTCTGTCCAAACGTTTCATCTTGCATCAGTTCATATTTCTCTTCAGTTTTCATGGTTTATGAAAATTTTTCAAGATCATTTTAAATTCTAAGCTTGTCCCCTATATATCAGAAGTCCTTACAAATGCAATAGGAATGCCTTTGGTTCTATTATTCAGGTAATTAATAACCATAATAGACCACGAACAAAGGGCTTGATTCTGTATCTCTTACATTAAGCAATGTTGTCTGATTACTTTACATCCAAGGAATGGTTCATACAGATAAACAGAAGTGAACTTGAGCTAAGACTGAAAAATGCTGTCCTTAGAGTGCAGATGTATTAGTAACACAGATTGTTACAGGTACTTGTCCCAGCAGGAGAGTAATAAACAAGAATGTGCAGTTAAAGTCCATTTGGAAAGAATGTTCAATAGGTACAGCAGTTTTCATGTCACCAGTTTTCTTCCTATCAGTGATGGCAGTTACATTCACCACAGGAAACCCACTATAATCTGCCACAATATATGCTTTATGATTCCAGATTTAGAACATTTTGGAATACTTTCTCCTGATTTTTTATTTATTTATTTATTTTTGAAATCCTGTGCACAGATGGATCTAATTTCCCTGGTTTCTAATTTTAGCCTGTATTCATTGAGATTCTTACATAAATGCAGCTGAACACACATGGACATTTTACTGTTAGATACTTCAGTGGTCAAAGCAATTAGGATCTGCATGCTTACAGAAAATTTGGGGGCTGTTTTGAACTAGAACGTAAAACCTGTTATAACAGATCTCAGACTGAAGTCCAGTCAAGCACCACATCTAATGGTGTGTAACACTAGATAACTGGGGAAAATGGGTAAGAAATAAGAAATGGGTGGGTGCCTCTTCTAACACCTTCCCCAGATCTAACAGTGGCCTAAGTATTTGCTGAGCTGGCATTTTTTAGCTTCTGGGTCAGTGTATGCATAAGCTTCTACTTGATTAATTTCAACTACTATTATTTTCATTAATTTTGGTATTGTTTAAACTGAAATAGAGAGTATAAAACCCCTAGAACCACAAACTGCATACAGTGCCATAGCTCTACTGACATTCATCTCATAATGCCAATATGTACCAATTAATGATTTGACCTAAAACATTTTGGAAAGAATTGTCAGAAACTATCGTGTGAAAACTAAAAGGACAGAGGAAATGACTGTAAAATTAAATGATTCACGTTTCCATGGGGACAATGGAAAAAAAAAGACAGTCTTTAAAGGATTAGAATAAATCAGCTACTTCAATCAAACCTGCAAATGCAGCAAAATTGAAAGATGATTGCCAGTGCTGCTGAAACCATGCTAGGTCAAAATTTTAATGAAGTTCTTCTAAAAATGCATAAATGGTAATTGCATGATTGAACTGAAAATCTGAGAAACAGGGTTAAACAGGAAATTAAGATGGAAGTTACAGTTATGATTGCTGAAACATTAGCTCAAACATTTCTAAGCTGCTCTCTGAAGAAAAAGATATAATGCATTTTCCGCATTGGGGCAGATTTTCTCGGATCAGTTGTGTGCTTAAAGATGAAAGGTATGCGCATCAAGCACTATGTATATGTAGGGAGATCAGGAGGGACAATGCCCTACTTCTAACTCAAGAGTTCTTTTATCATTCATGAATTTGATGTGCTTGCCCTTTTAAATTGCCTCCACTGTCCCACCACTATACCAAGTGTGAAACACTTGGTTTATTGGCCTTACTATAATTTATACTCTGAAGCTTTCCACATGCAGAGTATCAGACATTAAATTCCAAGGACTGAGGCCACTTGTATTCATGTCTATTGAAATGGAAAGAACATAAAATAATATCCCACTGGAAAACTCATTTTAACTGGCCATTCCATTTGTAAATGTTATCTTCAAGAAGAGGGATTCCTCCCATGACAATTATCCTATTTTTCTCAGAGGAAAAAAAAAAAAATGGATAGACATTGACCCCTTTTATTGCACAGTGTGTTAAACAAATTCTGTAACTTAAGGGACATATATGAAACCTAATCAAAATTCAAATGCACCCCAAACATTCATGAGCACCCTATGCAGATATGAAAAGTACAGCCTCAGAAAATATATCACTTATAGAACTTGCAAAAAATATTTTATTTTTTTTTTCAGGTAATCTGACAGTTTTTTGTACCATGAAGATCGTAGTTTATGCTGTAGAGAATCAATATAAGCCATACTGGTGATATTTTACAATAGCTATTGAAAGAAATAGGGAAAAAGACAAGGATACAGAACAAGGAACCAAGACACCTCATCTGTTTTATTTGCCGCACTGCTTTGTACATGACATAAGTAGAGACTTTGATTTCACTGACTCAGTTTTCGTAAAATGAGGATAACATATCTACATGTCTCTCAGGGTAATGGTGCAATTTAATTTCACCGTGTGTATAAAGCTCATTTAGATTGCTAAGTGGCAAATGCTATATAAATGCAAGGTATTATTATTACACACATTACAAAAGCAAATTTGGGAAACTTGGCACAGAATGTTTTGGTTTTATCTCCTTTAGCTGCCCTTTTGTTTTAAATAATAATAATCATTGGCATTCTATAACATCGAGAGGAAAAAACAGACAAAGGATTCTCTGTACACACATGCTGAAGTGGGGGAAGCCAATATAACAAACAAGAAGCAAAGAACAGGGCAAGTCTGTAGTCTGAAAAAGCAAGTTAAAATGGAGCCCTGGTCTAAATTTTTGTAAGGTTCCTTTTTACTCTCTTGAAATACCACATGCATGATCTTACAGCTACTTTTTCTGCATTCTTCCCATTTATGGGATAATGCTGTGGCCCTCTGGCAGGTAAACTTTCCATTTGTGATTTCAAAGGGAGCTTTCAGCATAAGGTCCAGAGAAACTAACCCTTAATAGAGCCACTGATGTTTTATCCTCTCTTCCAAGAGCATAAACCTAGAGGCAAATCAAGAAGAAACTGCTCCAGAATTCATTGATAACCAAGGCAGCAAAGTAACAAGAGACTAATTCAAATTGTCATAGAACATAACATCTGGGAATTTATTCAACATTTTTTAAGCAATTTTTTTTTTTTTTTTTTTTTTTTTTTTTTTTTTTTTTTTTTTTGTGAAAGCCTTGACCACCTCATCCTTAACCCCATTCTTCCTTTGGAAATGTGTAGAGAAACACTGGTGCTTGAAATGCAGGACTCAATCCCCAGCACAATCGCAAGGCAGTGTGCACTTGGATACAAATTGGGTGTAACCCAGCTCATACATTCGGCTGCTAGCTTCTTTTGAATTCAGTCAATCTGAATTTCCATAGGACTGATAAATCCCAGGACATGCTTCACCTTTAGATCTGGGGACAACCAAGTTTAGCAAATCTGCAGCACACAGCAGTGTCTGACAGCATCAGCAGCTACAGCCCCTGCTAGCTCATCCAGTAGTGTAAGTTTTCTAGAGCCTCAAGCCAACTCGGCGTTTGTTACAGCAAGGTGACTCCACTGAACTATCTCAACTTTTCAGCCATCCAAGCTGAGACTAAAAGTGGGTGCGCCATGTGAAAATTCACCTGCTTCTGCTTCGCCTGAGCCCCTTTCCCAGGCTACAGCAAGAGCGCTTATTAACAGCTCATTATCCTGGACGTTTGGACAGTCGGCTGAAGAATTTCTTTGAGTGCTCCCTCTTTGCGGGCAATTTATCAGCACTAATAGCGGGATAACGTTTGCAGTTGCTGCAGGGCCATGCGGGGCAGCGGGGTCCGTCCGGAGCAGGCCGCAGTGGCGGCGGGGAGGCACCGGGCCGGGGCTCGCCCCGCCGGGGGCCCGGGGCGGCTGGGGTCGGCCATTTCTCGCAGCCTCGCCAGGCCTCGCTGTCCATTTCGGCGCGCCTCCCTGGGGGGAGCATTGGAGAAGGGGGCAGCACACTGCTCCTCGACCTCCTCCGCCGCTCGAGGCAGGAAGGGGCCAGCCCCGGGGCTCACTACGCCCCGGCAGGGAAGCGCCGCCCTGCCCGGCCCCGGCGAGCGGCCGGAGGTGCGAGGGGCCGGCGCCGGGCGGCGTGGCGGCGCGGCGCAGCCCTGCCCAGCCCGGCCCGGCCCGGCCCAGCTCCGCCCGCCCCCCCCGCCCCAGCAGGGCGGCGCTTCCCTGCCGGGGCGTAGTGAGCCCCGGGGCTGGC
>NC_048896.1:7539482-7647309 GCF_011077185.1 Oxyura jamaicensis
GCGGCCCCCTCCTGCCCGGCCGGCGGAGTCGCGCGTCCCGGCGAAGATGGCGGAGGGCGGCGGCGGTGGTGGAGCGGCGCCCCCCTCCTGCTCTTCCTCCTCCTCCTCCTCCTCCTTGAAGGGGCTGCGGGAGCAGATGGGTGAGTAGCGGCCAGCAGCGGAAGGGCGGCTGCGGCCGGGCGGGGGGCGGGTGAGGGCACGGCCAGCCGACGACGACGGTCCCCCCCCACCCCCCCGGTCCCCTTCGTCCCTGCGGGGGCTGGGTCGGCGGCGGAGCGGAGCCTGGGGCCGCCGGGGCTTTGTGTCCGGCCGGCTGGCGGCGGGGCGAGGAAGAGGAGCTCCTCCCGCCTTCCTCGCCCAGCCCTCAGCACCCCGCTCCCCCCTGCCCGGCTGGGGCTGCGGGGCTGCGGCTTGTCCCGTTCCCCTGGGGCGGGTGGCGGGCGGCAGCCGCGGGACCGCCCCAGTAAGGGGGTCCCCCGAGGGCCCTCGGCTGCCGAGGCTGCTCGGGGCGCTGCCGGTGGCCCCGGTGTTCAGGCCTGCAGCCCCCGCAGAGGTTTCGTCCCGGCGAGGCGTCCTGTGACTGCGCCGGTCCCTGCAGAGGGAAGGGGACAGGATGTGGCATTGCTTCCGAATCAAAGACTTGATAATAACCTTTTTTTTAAAAAAGGTGCCTTAAGAGACCTAAGGAAACTCTGCACTTCTTTGCTTTGTCCTCCAGCGCATTTATGTGTCTATTTGTACGTAAGACCCCTGATAATTTGTACTCTCTGAGATGTGTGTTGTGTACGCGTGATGTATGTTCCAAGCATAATCTCACGGCGCAGCTGCACACATTAGCTTTGTGGGTGAGCTGTTGTAAAAGATAAATATTTTCTTAAACCAGACTAAAAAAAGTAAGGACACAGAATCATGGATTTTGATTTAATTTGATCTAAACTAACCGGGACTATGTACAAAAAAAAACTACTGCAGCAACCTACCATTTAATTGTTTTCACTGTATCTGTGTAATTATATAAAGAAGAGTGCTGGCAAAACGTCCTGAATGCTCAGTTCATATCTGGCAGTCTTTATTCTTCACTGTGTTCTGTGTCAGAAATATTTTTTTTCCCTTTTCAAATTAAGACAATCTAATGCTTGAGAAAGATAACAGCCTGCCAAAAGATAATGCCTCTCACCTGCACAGGCCATGTCTATTTGATCCTTACCCTCACTGCTAGAACTGCAGAATTTCTTTTGTGCATTGGATGCTCTTACACTGTGGATCCTACATTTTTCTCTGGCAGAGGGCACCCATGTTTGCTGACAGCTGTCATGGCCTAGATTTAGTCCCCCAAAAAAACATAGGTGAAGTGTTCTGTGAACAACTCAGCTTCTTCTCTCCTTAACTATACCCATGTTCTAATATGCACAAGAAACCCTCACTAGATCCTAGAAAAAAGGATAGACCTTGAGGTTTTTTTCCCCTGAGACAATAGAAGTCACTGAACCAGAATCTAAACTTCAGTTTATGTAGAATGGATTTCTACCACTTACATGTTGGAAGATGAGATCATTGCTAATCTGAACTGAAGCAGTGCTGTTGTCTGTGAGCATACAGTTCTGTTCCTAACTTCTCCTTCACTATCTGGAGAAAGCAAATAATGTTTAGAAATCATCCTCACAATCCGGTGTTTAACAGTGGAATTTGTGAGATAATTGCCACCGTATTTGCTGCTGTTTGGCAGAGTTGTGAACAGTAACTAAGCGATACAGCAGCTGTTTGGGGAAGGTCTGTTTTTTTTTTAAAAAAAAAAAAAATAATTAGAAAAAAGACAGCATGAGGAACCTTGTTCTGTCCCACGCTGCTGTTTGTCAGGCTTGAAGATGTTGGGAGAAGGACATAACATTTTGCTTTTGTAAGGTCAGATGGCTGAGTGGGGACCTTCTCCATTCCAAAATACCTGCTAACCAGAATTCTAACACCCAGCCGCTGCTGGGCTGTGGACAATTACGTACTTTGCTGTCTTAATCTGCAGATCAAACATCTCTACAAACACATACAATGCTACAAGTACATTCAGTCCTTTGCCTTTGAACTTCTGGTTGGGAATCTCATGTTTAAGGCCAATAAATACAAGTGGGCAGCATCTTGCTGAGAAACCATGGCTCCTTCTGGTATATGTGTGTATACATATGTATGTGTATATATACATGCATATGTATGTATACATACATATGTACCCATATGTACACATATACCTTTTGTGAAGTTATCTTTTGCATAGATTCCTTTTGTAGGTCTTGAGTACAAGACACTGCCAGGTCGTTGTTCCCTGCCTCTGCTGTTTCCAGCCTTTTGATACTGGTTTGATTTTCAGCTGATCGATGCTGGTTAGTTACTTTAGTCCTTGAAAATGTAGAATCCCAGCGTCCCACTAACTTCCTTATCCATGTGGTAAGTTTAAAGAGAATCTTTTTCTTGCAATTCAGGCTGGTATCAAGATAAGGAAAAGGTATTTCTTTTTCTTTGAGTATCAGCTGTAATTGAGAATCTGTGGGTCAAATCATGCTTGCTGTATCAGTTCTATAACTCCTTTACAATGTTTTTCTGCCCTTCACACCTGTCCAGTCTTATTTCCTTTAAGAAGGTGACAAAAAGCAGAATTTCCTTCTACAACTAGAAGCTATTTAATGTTGCAATCAGTGATGCATGAACAGGCAACTTCCATTACATGTGATTTGTGATTATACACTATGAAACAGCAGCGTATAAATGGCAGTTTGTTACTCCTTGGGATCCATGCTGGCTGTTGTCATCAGGGGCAAAGAAGAATTTTTGCTCAGATTCTAATACTGTAAGCACTGCTGAGGCTCATAAAGACTGAAGAAATGGGGGATAGTCAATTGCTTGTCAGGTTACCCAGCAAGCGAGGGGTTTTGAGTGGTATGGGCAAGTAGAATTTTAAAAGTACATTTTTAAGCTGTTACAGTCTGCATTTATTCTATTGTTTAATCTTCATTTTCGCCAAAATACGAAGATCTCATCACTTGTCTTTTGCAGTATCAATGACAGGGGATGTGTCTTTACTTTTGCCAGAGCTTGGATACACAGTTGCTAGGATTTCCACTTGTATTTTGAGTCACTGTAGTGAAGGTGGTTCAAAACATGCATTTTGTATAAAAATGCTGTATGTAAATTTTCCCTTCCAAGGCCTACATAGTCTTTTCGGGAAACCTGTTGCATAACATGGGACAAAACTGAAGAGCCTTTTTTCTTTGGCCTTTTCAACAAGTCTAGCTGCAGGCATAATTCCCATTACCTACATGGCCAAGCCCAGTTTGGTCAGTTGTCTACTGAAGCAACTTCTTCAGTCAATCCGTATGTTTGTTCTGCCCTGCTTAAGTGACTGTCTGCCTTTGTCCGTTTTGCCTGGAACACAGCTCCTGGTAACTTCTTTATCAAACACCTATATACAGAATTTACAGTAAAAGAAGTCTAAATGGATAACTAATAGGGAAAATTAATTGCTCAAGCAAGTATTGAGGAACATGTGCAGATTTATCTGGTCTCCAGGTAATAGTCATTAATAAAATGTGACTTCAGTGCATGAGTTTATAGCAACAGCTACGGAGATATTAGAGAACTGGTGAGTAGAGAAAGTGCTTTGGGACCCAGCAGCCTCATAGGACAACTGATGATTTGGTCTCTGCATCAGAGCTTCTGGCTGGAAGAGAGGAAGAACTAACATTCAAATTTGGCTCTTCAAAAGCCTTTCAGATTTACAGAGTTGTTGTGACTAGAGATGGTCTTCAGAATTTTTCTGGGAAACTATAAGATGAAGAATCTGCCTTTGTCAAGTTCCTGATAGCATGGAGGGTGTTAACAGTAAAAAGCATCTTCAGTGTTCAGTTGTCTTACTTAGTAGCGTTTGTACAGATGGCTCATGAGTTTTCCATCTGTGGAGCAAAGGCGGCCTGGTGACTGGGGTATTAAAGTGGCATTTGGTAGATCTGGGTTCAGCTTCTTGTGTTCTCAAACTCCTCATGGCTTTGGAGAAGGCCTTTAAGGTTCTCCTGTGCTTCATCTTATTATGCTTATAATACGTAAACCAAAAAAAAAAGTCTCAAAACCATATAGATATACAACATATTTTGGGAAATTTCATATTCACAGTGTTCCATTTCCTACTTGCTTTTTCATGCATTAACATTATGAAAGATACATTTGGATTCCATGCTTCAATTGAGATCAAAGTATTGAACAAATAACGACTTGCAAGGATCACAGCTGTCAGGGTGGAAGCCCAGAGATTCTGTCGTTTTTACTGTCCCTAACTGTATACAGCCTTACAACATGATTGGAATTAAGGACTGCTTTTTCTTTATACGCTTGTCTTTTAAAATAAGAAAACGGATAGGAGTATTTAAATTACTGATATATTGTTACTGATTCTCCGTTCTTAACAGCAGTAAGACAGTTAAACAGAAAAGTGAGGAAATTGAAGAAATATTCTGGGATAGTCGTAATTATAGAAGTGTTGAATTCTGCTATCTTTATGTAGACATGATTAAGTAATCAAAGATACTAACAGTCCCGTTGTGAAAGGATATCCTGAAAAATAAAATTCTGAGCATGCAACTCTAATGACTTCTCTGAAAATGACTTAGGAGATGACTTGTGATGCTTTAAAAACAAACTAGGGACAACAAATTCCTGTCAACCACAAATGAATTAGAACCATTTAGCTTCTAATTATGCAGCTTACAACCAGGTAGTTCTTAATTGATGATATGCTTTTGATACGTTTGCACATGCCTGTCCAATAATTAAAACTGTTCTAGATGTGACTAACTTGCTAGCGGTGTAGGATTTCTGGAAGAAAACCAAATGTTGTTCGATGTGTTTTTATTTGAAGGAGAACCAGTAGCTGCCATGCGTGATGTCTCAGCAATCCACAGAGTGCGGCTGTTGTTCACAGCACACATAAATGGACACAAGCATTTGCTCTTCAGGAACGCTGCTCTAGATGCTTGACTTCTGTTTTCTTTTAAATTAATTTCATTTTCTGGTCAGTTTTAAACTTCGTTGCAGGTGAAGGAGCCCACAGTTGTAGTTACCTTTGACAAAAATTGTTACCATTGACAGTGTTCAGAATACCTCTTCCTTTCCTCTGTTTTCTGTCTTTGTAATTCACAGGGAACTTCTAAAATACTGTTTTATGAGTATTTAGCTGGCTCTTAATTCACTGACACCCTCTGCTGTTTAAATGCACCAACCTGAATCTTGGGAGGGAGCAAAGATATTGCTGTGGCTTTTGAATCGCCTTCTCCGAGTAAGAGTTTTAACGCTTTTAGTGTTAAAATCCTTCTCCCAAATCAGAGGGGGGTTGGCTACAAGAGTATAGAAATTCTATAGAGATCTTTATACTAGAAGAACATAAATGAATAAACGTGTTCTATGAAATTGAGCGTTTACCCTCTTTTTAGTTTTCTCCAGATAATTTTGTAAAGAAACAGTTTGGTGGAACAGTGGTGATCAATGATACATAAGTTGAGTTCTGGACGTTCATAGCCTAGGACAGCAGTCTCAAGGCCAGATCAGCAAGTGTCACCTCACATTCAGTTTTCTCTGAAAGATTTTCTGTCACTAGGTAATGAATTAAGCAAAACCATAGTCTCTTGATTGTTCTCTCATGCCCTTTTATCCTGCTTGTTGGTGTTTTTTTTGTTGTTTTTTTTTTTCACCCAATGGTCATTTTTAACTTACCTTGCTTGTAGTGGAATGCCTCAGAACTTTTAGTTGCTTAGGTTAAGCACACAGTTTTAAGAAAATTTACAGCTTAATTACTTTTGCATTTTGTGCCACCATGTTCTCACTGTTGACCTGTCAGCATCTGATAGCACTGAGCTGGTGCATGGCTGTATCTGAGTGCTGTATGGGTGTGGAGGTTGGTCTCTTGGAGGTAAATACCGGCATAGTCTCCCTTCTTCTGAAGCAGAGAGAAGTGTTGGAATGGGTTCTTAAGCTGCCATGAGAAATTCATCAAGTGTAAAAGGCAAAAGCAGTAGTTTTCACTGCTTTTGTGTAAAGGAGCTATTATCCTTTCATCTAAAGAAAGCTCAAAATTGTTTTCACAGGATTTGTCGCAAGTTAGTTGTGACTTGTGGTGCTAGGCTGTGTTCTGTCATTGTTTTGACTGGGTGAATTGAACAGTTGGCAGCCAGAAAATAAGAGGACAAAAGCATTTACAAGAAAATGCTTTGAGCAAGCAAAAGAAACCAAACTATTGAGGAAAGGGGGAAGTAGGGGATAAGAGAAGTTAGCTGATTTCCAGTGTTAATCATAGTGCAATATAAAAGAATGAAATCATAAAATAGATGTGAAAGAGAAAAAGAGAACAGAAGTTTGTCCTGAAGTTGCTTTTCACAGTGGCTGTGCAGGTGTATGAAGAGGAGTCAATTTAAGGCAACCACCATAGCTGGGGGAATGCAGCAGGTTTGGCTGACATCTGTCTGTCTTGCTTTTGCTGGCTCCTGGGATGGAGAAGCATGGCAGAACTAAACTGCTCTGTGCAGGTTCGCAGTGGGACTGCTCTGACAGCTGTTAAGCTAGTCAGCATGAGGGACAAAACACATGAAAAATAATTCTTGAATTTATTTCAGGAGTCTGAGGTATTGCAAAGTATTAGTGAAGAAATAAAATGATCTGTACCAAAGAACAAGTACAGATAATCTTCTGCACCATGTATAAAACGTCACCATTTTACATTTTTATTCCTTCTGTAGCTGTTAAACCTGTCTGATTCTGTCATGTTTGCGTACACCTGTATATAAACATACAGCCTATGTCATGTAACACTTAAAGTTCATAGTGAATCCACATAAAATGATGTAAGGGTATATTTCTTATCTAAATTACTTTCATTTTAGGACAGTGTATCAGGATATTAGGATATTGAAATTTCCACAATGCAGTAATAGGTAAATACTGATTTCTGCTACACTTGTGGATGTCCACAAGAGATTTTCAGTCATAGTTTATTTCATCAGCTTTAAAGTCATTGTTTAATAGCTCTTTAAAAGAAATCACTCAGGGTGGATGAAAGCAATTTTTGTTTTGCAGTTGGCAGCAGGAGTTTGTGGCTGCCAACCCACAGAAACTTGGTGCAGAAATATTCTCTTTACATCTAAAATGCAACTATAATGTGTTCTGTTGGAGAATTTTATTGAGGCATTTTAGTGCCTTGCTCTTTCACTGAGAAACATAATGAGCATTCCAAACTTTCCAAATCTGTGGCCTCCCTGTACCTGTGTCCAAGTAAGACTCTGCTTCTAGACAGCAAGGAAACAATAGCAGTGCATGGCCATTTGCTAAGGAGTACAGCTGGGACTGTAAGCTTTGTATATGCCTTCTGTAGGAAGTGTCAGCTCTAAAGAGAGGTCATTGTGCAAATGAGCTTGGTAAGCACAATGCAATAAAGAGATTAATAACTAATACCACATAGAGCAGAGAAGTGATCTGAGTTGCATTAAACCTTTGCAGAGTGTTGGGAATATGTGGGTTGGGGAAGCATCCTCTTCGGCATGCCGTTTTGTACAAATCATGTCAAAAGAGATTGGTGAAAGAGTACTTTCTTATTTAAAAGGAAAAAAAAAAAAAAAGGAAAAAAGGTGAAATCATGCTGAACACAAAGCCTTTTCACTTTACTTTGGGAAGGTGAGGGAGAACTGTGGGGAAGAAGAGTGGCAAAGGAGAAAATGAAGGGTGCAGAAAGCCACTGAGTAATTGAGAATAGAGTATCTGCCATGACTCAGTTTCATTTGTTTCAAGTGGTGAGTAATAACATACCTGACTAGTAAAGAACCCCAAGATGTGAAGCCCAGCCTCTTTTCCAGAAAAGGGGGATGAATGTAGCTAGTCAGCCCTGTAGAAGTCCTCTGTGTACGTGGTACAGGCAGTGCTTCCTACCTACTTCTTCAAGAAGCCTGTAATGGCTTCTTGAAGAGTTGGTGACATTTCTTCTTCCTCCTTAAGCCTTGTGCAGGAAGTTGCTTTCCCCATTTAGTAGAGAGAAGCATAACTCTGGTCTGAGTGGTGTGAGCAAGGTTAAAGTAACAGAATATGAGAGAGAGTAGGAATTACTAAGACTCTCCATAGCAGGTTGGTTCACAGTATGTATCGCTAGCTTTTGGACCAAGCATGGTACTCAGCTGATTCTGCTTTTGGACAATGGGATAGCTTCTCTGGCTATAGAAAGTTTTTGTAGATGGCTACCGATTCACTTAAGAACGAATTTTGATTCTTTGGCCTGTGCTCTTACTACATTCAAGTTTGGTTTAGATTGTGTTCCCCTTAGGGAAATGCGTACAGAGATCAACCCACAAATTAACTAACAATCTTCCTGGTGCCTTGCTGAGCATGCCCTAGGCTGAAGGAGCATGTAACATCTTTTTGAGATTGCTTCAGCCATATCTTTGTAGTTTTCCTAGTAAGAAGTAGCTTTTTTTTTTTTTTTTAATTATGTGGATTTTTTTTTGGTGTTTCCAGTTCTTAATCTGAGTATGGATATTTTAAAGATAATTGAAAACTTTCTTGCAAAAATTGAAAGTTTCTTGCAAATATATCTCAAGTATTTATTTGTAGAGCTGCTGATTTGTATACTACAAATGCTTGTGTCAAGCAGTTTTCCAGTGGGAGCAGTACTTCTGATGAGCTGAAGAAATCATCCTAAGCTGCCTTGAGCATTGGGAAGAAAACCAGACTGTAGTAGAGAATTAGGTGCAGAAATAGACTTAAACACCGCAGGACAAATGCTGGGGGCAGGAAAGCACATAAAGGTAATAAAATAAATATCCCATGTAAGGAATACGTCTAAAATGAAAGGCTGCAAATAGAAACTAGAATAAGGGTAAGACGACAGGAAGCTCTTCTGGCCTGCTGAAGCTGAGAGACGGCGTGCACTGTTTTTGGAAGATCTGCATGCTTCCCATCTGGTGACTGCCCAGACAAAACAGGAGAACCATCTGCTTCCCAGCTGGTCCATCAGAAGGTGCCTGCTGGGCGGCACGCGTGCTGCTGGTGGAGCCCATCGGCCCCTGCAGCCTGAAGGTGGGATGTGAGGAGCACCAGGGAAAACAGAGAGAAGGGGGCAAGCAGGGAAAAGGGGAGCGTGTAGGGAGGGGGCTGTTCTGTTCATCATTACAAACCTTGTTGTCCACCAGTTTATGAGAGGGTGTGGTGCGTCCTGCTGCCAAGGAGTAATGCTGTAAAGACAGTATGCAGTTTTTTGAACTGTCTAATGTATGATCTTCCATCTGTTTATCTTAACCTGTGGTAATTAATAGGTGGAAATCAGCTTAAAGGAAAATACATGGAAATCTAAGCCTTGAATCCTAACTTCTTCCTGCTTTGGAAAAAAGGTTGAAAGAAATAGGATCTGAGGAGTGTTACCGAAAGGGGTTACCAGCAGCTAGGCAACGAGTTACTGGTTGAGAAAAGAATTAATGCAATTCAAAAACGACATCTTGCAAATTTGACACACTCTGCTATTAAATCAGAGATGTTTAGTGGGAAGTTCAAATTTGTTCTGTTTTATGTGTTGCTTGTTGGGTTCTTGGTACCTGATTTAAACATTTGTGAAAACGTGTGGATTGATAATGATGCTTAACATTGAAGAGATCTCCTAACTTTTGTTTCAAAGGCTTACCCTGTTTTTTTTTTTGTTTGTTTGTTTTACATAATGAGTCATTAAATCATAAGAACTAGAAGGATGACTGTGAAAGTCAGCATATTCTGCTCTCCCTTCTGGTTTGGCACAGGAGAGGAAGAGAGAGTGGGGCAGCATCTGGTCGGGTCAAAGACATCGTGAAAGACGATGCGATGGAAGCCCTCAACCTTGCTAGGTAAAGGGACGGAGCTGGTTCAGGTCCTAATGAGGCTTGCTAAGAACAGCAACTGTGTGGGTCCTTTGACAGTCTTGGCAGTGGCCAAGAGCATTAACTCAGCGCAAGGATAGAAATAGAAATCAAGTTTTATTTATAGCAGCGGGCTCTTAAGGGCATATTGGAAACCTAATCAGAAAGGGAAGTGTTGTCATGCTTGGTGCGAGGGAGGTGCCACAAGACCCACGCTGTTAGCTGGGTTGTGGCCTGGGGGTTAACAGAGAGACGAGCCCGCCTTGTCCAGCCCGTGGCAGCTCTTGGTGCTCCAGTTGGGTTGGGTTGGTTTGTCCAGTCCAAGATGTGCTGGGCAAGATGCGTAATGTTAGATGGTAGTGACACGGCAGAAGGAAAACTGCTGCCCAAGTTACTTAACCATTTTCTGTTCCAAATAGCCCTATTTTATTATGCACAAATGCAGATGTTGGTACTGGCCACGTGGATGTCTTGTGCCTTTATTAATTTTAGTTGAAGTATTTAGACTACTGTAAAATAAGCACACATCATGCTGATAACAAACAATTGTTGTGAAAGCCCTTAGTGACTGCTGTGGGAGGGAAGCTCAGAATAGAAGTGAGATTTAGTTTGCCTCTAAGAGAATTTTTCTTCTCCAGGAAGTTTGCTGACTGTGTCCGTGAAGGCATCTCCCAGTAATACAGCACATGATACAGGCTGTAGTGAAGTGGTTGTTAACTGGTTTCCTGTTCTGGGGTTTCCTGATTAATTACAGAAATACTAGGCTTATTTTACAAAAATAGATAGGTTTTGTGGGAAATTCATTTCATTTAAGCTTTGCTTCATAGCAGATCGCTGCATTCATTATGGAAAAGTATTCTAAAAATCACAGACATCTTATGCCAAAGAATATTTAAATCTAATTTAAAAAAAAATCTTTTACCATATTGAAGAAAAACAAGATCTGTGTTTTTTAAAACTTGCACAGTACAACAATGTGTAGTTAATCTCCCCATACAGTAGAATGTTGATGCTGAAAATTACAGATTTTGTTGTAAATTTACCATAAAATTGACAAGGTCCATTAAACCTTTCTGCTAATGTGAGATTTGATGAAGTTGAGCTCACACGTTTTGAGGATACATCTAATGTGATAGCTGTTTCCCTTTTAATAATCTTGTGCTTAAGTCTGCAGTTCGTTTTTAATTCTATTTTTGTTAGTTAAATGGGTTGTTTTGGTGTGACACGAAGGTGCGCTCCTAGTGCCTCTGAATCTGCCGCTTTCAAATTTGTAAGCACGTTGTTCCTATTAAAATTACAGATCGTTGAATCAGTGATCAGAATTACAAAATCCTTTGGCTAAGTGTTTCTCGACCTTTTCCTTCTCTGTGCCCTTTGCAAGTTGTACTGGTTTTGTAACCCACTTTTATGTTCTTCTGTAGAATCTCAAATATTTTCTGCAACCTTAGTTATATTTTTAAAATGAACTAATTGCCTTGTAGATAGGACACATTTTTAAATGGTGCTTTCTAATCATAAACATTATTTAAGTGTTTGTGTGCTTTTTTTAATGAATAAATACATAATCCCATAAATCCATAATAACCAGTTTGTTCATCAAGATTTCTAATAGTAAAATAACTTCTGCAGGTAAAGTAAGATTAATTTGGTACCTTTTTACATTACAGCTTGTTTCTCCCTATAACTTTTTTACAGAAATTTGGATGTTTAAAGTTTCTGGGAGTACAGGCAAAATTCCAGTGTTGGTTTTGACCAGAACCTGTGTCCAAGTCAGGTGAATTTATTCTGTTGTGCTCAGTTCCCAGCTGGGCTGGGCTGAATTGGCTCAGTCCACCTGTGTACCTCTTTCGATGGAGACTGAAGAAAAAATGCAATTGGGTTTCTGTATTTCTCTTAATTTAAAATTGTATTTGAAGATGCTCATCTTTTTTCAGTCTTTGTGGCCTACAGGAGTATCGCTGGGCGTAAATGTCCTGGCTGTACGTTTTTGTGCTCAGAAAAACCTGCAGTAGGCTGTTCCTTCGCAGAATGTTTTCACGTCTTGTTGTGTGCAGCGGATACAACTCTCCTGTTTTCTGGCTGGTGACCTGAGCAAGATTCATGTCCATGTGACATGCAATACTCACAAAATCAGCTTTTTGACTGACTTTTTGTCTATGTGGTGAAATTACAGTGTGCCCTGTTTTAGCTCTTCTCTTTTCAAATTGGTAATCTTACCATGTCGCGTTATATCAGGTCTCTCATTTGTTTGAAAAGAGCCTCAAAGATGCACTGGGTAGAATTGAGGAAGACTTTGGTTTGGGGCTGCAATGAAAAATTAATTCAAGACATGGCAACAGCTGCGGGTGACAATTTAGAGTTGCTGAATAAGTATTGTAATCAGCATTTATCACTGACATCACATGGGATTAAACACTTTGAGGTGATTGTTCTTGGGCACAGCCTTAGGGAGGATTATTACCATGACAGAGCTAGTTGTCATGGCAATACATGAAGAGGAGAGAGGCTCTTCCTTCCTCCTTTGCAGTTTGCACTCCTCTATTATAGGAAAGCCTGAGATCATTGACAAAGCTTTTTTTTTTCTTTTTTAAAATATAACACCAATTTCTGCTACTCATCCTCTGTCTTATGTTTTAAGTCATAACTACTTTGTGGATTATCCTTTCTGTTTAAAACAGGCATAACTTCTACTTTTTTATGTTTAGTTGATTGCAAATCTAACCGTTCGGTGCTGCCTGGTGCTTCCTCTTGCTTTTTCCAAAGTTAAGCTTTTCTGAAAGACCCCAATTGATCTCCCTGTATCTATCAGCCAAGGTGACTTGATGCTGATGAAAATGCATCACTGGTGTAAAGACACTGTCCCATTCAAAGCTGGGCAGGGAAGTGGGATAGAGCTGTCTGTCCCACAGCCTGCCCTGCCTGCTCTCTGTGCAACGCTTCACCTTCAGACCCTAAACATCACTAATTAAAGTGAAAAGGGATACCAAAATAAAGCAGATTTGTGAAAAGTGATACAGTAATAGTCTCTCTGACTTAATGGCTTTTGTAATTTAGTGAAATTAATATGGCCAGCATTCGATTTCTGTATGATTAACTGGGAGCCATAGCCCCGCAGTTCTCTGTATTCACCTTGGTAGAATTCAAAGAAGGTGAATTGGTCTCTCCACAATTGCTCAAATTACTATTTTGGAATCTAATTTATAATTAAAATTTATTTTTGAAGATCCAGTTTCAGAAGTACAATGTAAGCATTCCTAATGGCTTACTTTATACAGCTAATCCACTTTCTGTTTCATGTCATGAAATAATGAAAGATGCTCAGAAACTTTTTCCTGCTTGGGTCTCATCAAAATATTGTTCTATCACTGCTAACAGTCTATTATGTTTGTTTAAGCCTGTAAATATGAGTGCAGTAGCAAAGAGTTTTTATTAAGTGTTTAAGTCAGACTCATAACTTTACTAAATATTGTTTCTCTTATAATAGTTCACTATTAAATAAGTTTGATTTTTTTGAAATTATGTAGTCCTTTCCTATGCATTGTAAAACATAAGCTTTTGTCTCTGTTGCTTTTACAAATAAAAGCTGTCACCTCTGGAATCTCATCTGAAAAGTTGTTTCTTAAAAAATGAGCAGACCCAAGTTAGTTATTAAATTAAAGAATCTACAGCCTCAAATAGAACTTGATACTTTTATGTATTTATTTCATTAGTTAGGGTTGTAGATTTTGTAATTTTCTTAATATGGAATGATTTTTTCTCACAGTTGCTGCAGCCCAAGCCATAGCAGAAGAAAGAAGAAGCCAAAGTGGTGTTAGCCCTATTGCAGTCCAGACCTCAATAAACATAAAGACAGCAACTAAACCAGGTATGATTATTGGTCATTGTTCTTTGAAGTATTGGGTTTACAAGGAAGTATTTTAAAAAGAAGTTTGATGCTCTTTCCTTAGCAGAGATTAGAGCATGAAGTGCTTGTTTAGATGGTTCACAGATTCACTGAAGGTCTAGTTCTGATGACAGGTTTTTTGTTCTTGGTGCTCTCAGAGCTCAGCTGCTGAAGTTGCCTATCATTTCAGCAGGACATAACAATGAAGATAAATGCATTCTTCATGTTCTGGTTTGCATACCAGTTCGCTTCTGGCTGAAATTCAAGTTTTTATACCTACAAAGACTCAGGCAGTCTTGGTTCTGCTTAACCTGCAAAGTGGCTATCCTGCAGCACTTTGAATTTGTCAAGATGCACAAACTGTGTGTTCCCAGATGGAGTTTTCCTAGATTCCTGTATTTCTTGATCACAGAAATTAATATGTGCAGGAGTAAGGATCAGAGTTGAATTTGGAATAAGTGTACATTCGTACGTCTGATGTTTGCTCAGGCTTTCTTTTGACTGTACACAGTGGGCCTTTTAATCTTGTGCATACTTTCAGCTGCACCCATTAAAAAAGGATCGGCTGTAGTGAGGGAGTGGAAAGGGGGAAGGGGAGGGTATTCTGCCTCTTATTAGTTTTCCAGTTGAGATCTCTAACCTCTATATAAAACGTGCAGTGCTTTGGTGGTATGCATCTCTCAGTATGTTCCATAATCCTGTCAGTAGGAAAGACTCTACAAATACTTTACTTAGATTTAAATGTTCAAAATAACTGACAATTACATGTCTTCAATTTTTCTTTTGACAGTGATAGATGGTTCCACTCTAAGAACAGAAGAAAGGCAAAGACTAGCCAGGGAGCGTAGAGAAGAGCGGGAAAAGCAACATGGTATTTTCTTGTTCCATTTGAAATATAATTTCTGAAAATCTTTGTGATATGAGAATAACTTTTACTCCTTGTTCAGTCACTTTTTTCAGCTTGCTGGAAACCACCAACCAGGTCTGCCCTTGGTCTTGCTTCAGTGACCTGAGCCTGGAGAAAAAATAGAGTTGAGAGGAAAATATTACAGAGATTTTTGGCTTCTTGAAACTGTATATTGCTTCTGTCCTTCCAGTTCCAAGGGACCACCAGGCATATATAGCCAACTACTTGTTGGAAGCCTCAGCAAAAACATTTCTGAAATGATAACCTTTATCTTATCTTCTTCCTGTAGCCCTGAAGACTGAGGTTTGAGAAACACTGATTCAGAGAAAACTGAAAAGGACTTAGCTAGTTGAATGGCTTGATTGCCTTGAACACTGCTTCTCTTGTTTCCTAGCATGCTGAAAAGACTCCTGCATTTAAGTGTCAGCAGTATATGCTTTATTTTAGCTAAGAAACTGCGACTTAGAGAAGAATATAAAACTCTTGCACAGCTTTATGCTGTTTGTGATGTGAATCTCAGTTTTTATATGTGAAGCAGGAGATGAAAGGGTCACAGTATGCCCTACAGTCCTTGTTCTCAGTCTTGCTGCTGGTGAGGAGCAGTGTCTTACTCTGGCTTGCATGTCTGTGTTGCTTAATGTGTCATCAAAGACACACAGAACAGGAATGATTGTCTTATCCTAATGTGAAGAGAGAACAGGACTGGGATGTACATAAATTCAGAAGTATTTTGGGGGCCTTGTACATAGATAATGCCAATGCGTTGTTAATATAATTATCTGGTCTCTAAGCTCATTTCAACTGTCTAGCCACAAAAACTACCTCTACTGTGTATTCAGCCACTAGCTTTTTGTCAGAGGAGATGAAGCTTCTTGTTAAACTCTGCACAGATGTATCTAGGTGGAGGCTGTGCAGAACAGTGATGTAACTATTTTGAACTCACGCAGTAACTGCAGCGTTTTCCTGTGTTGTTGCCCAATGCTTTACATCTTTTCCATATATCTTTAATTCTAAAAAACTGAGAATTGCAACATAGAAAATTCCACCCTTTGATACTCAACTTACTTATTAAGACTTCACTATTATGATATTAAGGTAAGCGTGTATATACATATCCTGGCAGTCCTGTCTAGACAGCGAAGTGTAATGGCAGAAAAGGTTCAAATTCATTGCCATCCTGGGGACAGAATTAGACATCTCTGTCATCATGTGAAGTGTCATCCAGCACTGCTAGCTAATCTTGCTATGTGTTTTAGTTTGAAGGGGTGTTAATATTGCCTGGTAGTCTCTTGCCTGTAATCCGTGTTGTAATATCAATGAATAGTTAAGTTTGATTTTAATTTTTTCTTAAAAATTTACAGCTGCCAAAGAGACACAAATCCTTGAAAAGGAGAGAAAAGCAAAACTTCAGTATGAAAAACAGTTAGAAGAAAGGCAGAGAAAGCTAAAAGAACAAAAGCAGAAAGAGGAACAACGGAGGGCAGCAGTAGAGGAAAAAAGAAAACAGAAAATAGAAGAGGAAAAGGTACTGTGTCTTGAAGTTCCGTAGTTTTATAGGATCTCCTACATTATGTTCTTACCATGCTCTGAATGATGAAAAATAGAAAGTCATGGGAATGCTGTGTGTGTTGGAACGTTATACATCTGTGCAGAGAGCACATGTCCTCCATCCCCATCCCTGGCCTAGTTTTAACTATACCTGAGGAACTCTGGACTTCGGGAGCTGTGTTTGCTGACTGGCCAGTGATTATTTTTCACATTCAAAAAAACTAAACAAAAAACAACAACAACACAAAACACTCTATATTCCTAAATGTGTTGCTTCTTTTTGGTGCACTTAATAGATCTCATTTGTAAATTAGCATGGGTGACAAGTTTTAAACATTTTTCAGCTCTGTGTCTTGCTTTCTGGGAGCTCAGCTGTGGCCAAAGAGTCTCACATTCTTTGAGTTCTCCTAAATTATAATTTGTTACTATATGTTGTGCAATTTATGTTACCTGTGTACTTATCATTTACTGCTTTGCACTTTGTATCAGCTGCTCTTAATTGACTATCCCTTTGCCTATGTTTTGATTGCACATGGGCCAGCAGAGCAGTATTTAACTTTTGGAGCATGTTGCCAGCTTCATAGAAGCTGAGAACAGAAATAAATACATTACTATGCACCATCCCCTTTGACGAGTTGGTGTGCTGATGCATGTTAAATGTGTTGCAAGTTGTGGAAGGGTTGATTTCCAGAAGCGGTGTGTCAGCAGTAAAAGCATAACACGCATACATGCTTTCATAAGCTAGCTGTAAGAAATTGCTGTGGTCATTGATGAAGAGGATGTAAGCCTGGCTGGATGTCCCCTTGGAGTCCAGCTATTGTCATCCTGTTCTAGGAATAGGTCTTTTTGTTTGTTTGTTTGTTTGTTTGTTTTTTTGACTGGCAGTATTCTACACTGGTGTTTTGTTATCTGTAATCAGCTTCTGGGTGTGTTCAAATGGATATTCCGTTTGAACTTCATGGAATAATTTACATTGCTGAAGAATAAGCAGAAATGTTCGGGGTGGGCCTTGACTGGAGTCCAGTGTGGTAGTATTTCTTCAGGCAACTACTATAAGCATAAAACATCCCTTAAGCTTCAAGAAGTGCTGCCCCTAAGCCTATACTATGTTTATTCATGAAATTTAGAGGATGATAGGTATGTTTTAAGTAGCCACTGTGGTGAGTGGTGAAGGGACTAGGCAATGAGTTTTTGATTGATGTTAACCTTGTCTTTTAATTGGTCCCTGGAGGAAGACGATCTTGTACATAGAGAGAGATATGTGAAGAATCAGGGAGGTAAGAAAATAGTGTGCACTTGACCTGTAAACCTTGCTTTCAACCGTAAAAGGAAAACAGATCTCTTCTTTTGGACTCTCACACCTGAAAAAAAAAATGCTTCTAAAGAAGCTATCTTAAGGCATTATTTGCCAGCAAGATATCATCTTCTCTGGTAATTTAGCAGATAGAAGTGCATCAAGAATACATGTGCTTGTAGGGTTCTTTAGCCAAGTCTCACTTAGCTAATCGCCTTCCTTCGATAATGCAGAGGAAGAAACACAATAGTGAGCAATGTGGAAAAGTCAGTGGTTCTCTGTCTAAGCCAGTCTTGAAGACAATTAGCAATGGCTACCGTTGAGATACCTGTCTTATAGCAATTACTCAATTACTCTGTACAGCTGCGCAACTGATTATGTTGATATCTTGAGTTGATAACTGATTTTCTGTTGTTTATAAAGCAAAGTCTTTAACTATGACTTTCAAGTATTACCACACTGCAAATACCTTCTCATCTACAGATTACATAAAGACTAGATGGTTAGGCATGTTAGGTAAATTCTAATTCAGCTTTGTTTAACAAGAGGTGGGGGGCAACAACTAAGCTTTATGTTTTAAAAAAAATAATAATCACATTTCATTTTATCTTTTGTCAGTATATGGAATGCTGCTTTCCTTCCTTCCTTCCCTCTTTCCTTCCAAGTTTACTTTGTCTGTTTTACACTGTGACTGTGTTAGTTTGTATTGTGAAACGGTGTTGAAAGAAGGTGAAAGTCTTACATCCTCAAGAGGGAGGAACATTTGGATAATAAGCCCCTTGGCATCTTACTGTGATGTATCAGCAGTAAATACTGCTTCAAGAGATCGCTTGGGATATGACCGTTCCAGAAAAGAAATCTGTTGTTGATATATGGATGGAAACCTGGCTGATTATGGAGAAGAAATGGTCTAACATGATTACATTTTGACTTTGTGCACAATAGCTGAAGTTCCCACATTAGCAGTTCTTAGTCCTGGATACAGAAGAAAGCTTTGTTCAGTACTCCTCATCCTGTCGGCAGCGATCACTCTAGTCTAAAGCTGATTAATCTTTTTTGCAGATGTTTTGCTTTCATATCTTGCTATATCGGGTTTCATTGTGTATCTACTGATTCAGTATCTGTCAATGCTTGAATCAGTGTTCATATAGTTCTCTGACAATACAAACAACCTTATACTTACACTTGATATTTTATAATGGAGAATTTCAAGCACCTCTTAGAAATAACTTGAGAATATAAATAGTTAAAGAATAAGCAATTATTTTTGCTCAGTTTGGGCTTCATCCCTATTTAGAAAATAAGTAGTACTGTTTACTGAATAGGAAATCTGCTCGTTATTTTAAGTAAAGAGTAAAATAGATTACCTGTGCTGTCACTCAATCTAATCATGTTTACAATTTTGAAACTATTAATAGTCATTAACATTTTTGTGTGATAGTTTTTGCAACAAAATAAAACATTTTAAATCTTGCTGAAAAAAAAAAATCTGTATTTTAACTATAAAGCACAGCTATGCTAAAGATACCTTCATAGTGGTGTTGTTCAATAATAGGAGCGATATGAAGCAGCTGTGCATCGTACCTTGGAACGGAGTCAGCGACTGGAAACACGACAAAAGAGATGGTCCTGGGGAGGGTCTGTAACGCCAGATTCAGAGAGCAAAACAGGTAAGTAACACCTTTTCTAGCATGGCTAATATTAAGTGTGAACACTGGCAGGTGTAGTACTATTCATAGAGACCTGGGCATCCTTTCCTATGTTGGATCTTGTAACAGGATCCACAGGTAGGTTTGAAGGGAAAAATTCCTGTCTGTACTTGTCCTGAAAGGGTGCACTGGGAGAGATTTTTCCATGTACTGCCCAGCTGAAAGGCCCCTGCCAATAGATAACTTTAAATTAGTTATTGTCCAGGAATAAAGTAAAGCCAAAAACTCTTCAATTCAGCCTATCTTCTGCATTGCTGGAATTGTACTGTGTGTGTTTCGACTTTTGTTTTAGTAGTGTCTTTTTCTGCTAGCTTGAATGTTAATTTTTAGGTGTTTGTTTAAAACATATTTGAAAGTGCTTATGATAGAAATAATTTTTTTTTGCTTGACTTACATTGTTTATTATTTGACCTTGTAACTTAAGAACCTTCTTCTTCCACAGAGCAACAGACCACAGATGAAGTTGGAACTGGTGGTATTGATTTCTAAAATTTTCTTTTTCTTGTGTTTTACACTCACTACTAATCTTTTAAACTGGAGTTCTTGTTTCTCTAAAACTAAGGAAAACCATCTCCATGTAGATCTTTTCCTGGATCTTGGCCAGCTATGCAACAAATGTGATCCCTAAGTGGAAAGCAGTCCTCTGCGTTTTTAACTATCCCTTCCAGCTAATTAAACTGCAGCTTTAGTTGTGGCATCCTGAGGGAATTTTGAGGGAGAGGTTATGTGCATTTGGGTTTTTAAAGATGACTAGATACAGTATGGGGGGAGGAGAAGAGAAATTCTTAGAGGATTGTATTTGAAAATAAATTAACTTAGTAGTCAGCTTTTTTCAAAAATGGAAAAATTGAACCCTTTCATTGTTTCCTACTTTGCAAAAAGTGTGGGGTTGCTTTATTTTTTGTTTTGTGGTTTGTTTTTCTATTTTTTTTAATGAGCAATTGAAAATACTTGTAAAATCAAATGATTTTTGCTAAAATTTTGTAAAAGGGAATGGGTCCTATGTGCAGTTTGATTATTTTTCCACGTAGGGCTTCACAAAACTAGATGTCTTAGTGTCTAAATGTAATTCTATATATCTAATGTATTTTGATTGTAGTTCTGGTATTTGCTATCGTACAGTTAGCCTTTCATAGAAATATTTTGGATCACTGATATATTTGTGAAGTCGGTATGTTTAATAAGTAAAATTATTTCATGTAGGTAGTTTAAGAGAACAGCTCACAGCTGAGACCCAGCTAAATCTGAATTCTGAAAATCGGTGCATGCTCACAGCATTACTAATTCAACACAGCTGTCTTGTAATGCTAACAATATGGGACTTGAAAATGCAATGAAAGTCTTGAGTGAGCATGATTTAACTACTCTGGCTTATTCTGGAAACACTGCAGAAGCATATGTATTTTATTTAAACTTCTCTCATCCCTTTCTCTGCACAGCATGACTCCCTAATTTTCTTCAAAATTAGCCACTTTCACTGTATTGGTTGACCTGTTAGACATGTGTTCCTTAGATATATAGATCTTTTTATATATAATATCTATATATATTATCTATATATAAATATATACAAATCCAGATAGCATATTCCACATTACCAAATGTCTTTGAACTTGGAACGTAGGATATCACATTTGTCATGGGTATTTAGGAAGGCATTATTTTTTTATATTTAATTCTTTTCTACCTTCTCTAATGTAAAAGCTAAACTTTATAACCAACATAAAATAATGCCTCGGCTCTCTTCTAATCTGTGTGAGGAAATTAGTCCTGTCTGTCCGTTTAATCATGAAGAGCAGGATCACAGTACTGCTGAAGCATGTTACAAATAAACAGCGTCTTCCAACAAACATGTTCCTAACGTGAAAATAAACACATAAGCTGTACCTTATGCTTCATGAAGTAGCAACAGGAAAGTCATGTATGTTCTTCTACATTAGATCAATTTTAATAACTTGGCACCAGTCCAGAAAAAAATGACTGTAGACATAAACAGTTAATGCAGTGTTTGACCAAGACACTTTTATGCACACTGTTCTAAATTTCTGTTAGTCCTTAGATTGAGATTTCAAACATACAGCTGTCTTTCCTGGGCTGGATAATACAAAATCATGATTGGTTTCATTCTTTTCATATTTATTCCCGTTTTAGGATTGTCCTTGGCTTTCTGGAGCTCATTGCTTAATTGTTGTTAAACATCTACAAAAAAACGTATAGGATGCAAAAACTAGCCAGCTTTCAAAGAAAATAATCCTTATTTGGTCCCTTTCACCTTATATTTTTATAATTGCTGGAAAGAAAACAATTATTTTTAGAGGTTGGAATGATCTCTGCTGCATTACATCATTGTGGCTGAGTAATGCACCTGCTCTGACAGCATGTCTAAAGCAAATTTCTGTAGGGTATTTTTCCATCATCAATTTCTGTGGCAGATTTGGGATTAAAGTCTGCATCTCCGTATCTTGAAATGAAAAACACTGTGGGGCAGATTTCAAATATTCTTTATTTTATATGCTAGTCTTTCTTGTCTTTTGTGTTGCTGTGCAAAAAAAATAAGAAATCAGTCATGTCCTTCCATGAACCAGCTATGCCAGCGGCCATATTTGGGAATGTTGACTGGTAAAGCAGTGTTTATGAGTGATGGAGATAGCATGCTCTTGAAAGTAAAGCCCATGTAACTGAATATTTCACCAGCCATCAGAAGTTCTGTATTACGAGCAGAATGTGATTCATTGAGACTGCACCAAATACCCCGCTGATGGCCTGAAATTTAAAAATTGATGAAAGCCCTAGAGTCTGATGTTGCATTAATGACATTGCTGTCAGTGCTAAGATGAAACATGCAGGGTGTGGGTCTACCAAGAAAAATGGCAAGGCTGTGTAATAAAGCATCCCTGATGACAGTCCTTATAAATGAGGCAGGTTTAGTGATGACTGCTAAGCAAAACTAGACATTCAGGTGCACTTGAAGTAGAGACTTGTGTTATTAGAATAGAAATTGGATTGCAAGATTTTCCCCTTTCTAAATAGATTCCCTGTCCTTGTAGAAACTCGGAAGGAGCTACAAAACAAATAATTTTGTTTTATTTAGCCTAATTTTATGCGACCCCAGATAGGCAGTGCTCCAGCACCCTCTGTCTCTCAGTGAAACTTGGTTAGAAGCCAGGGTTGAGAGCTGTTCTCTCAGTGATATTTGTAAGATACCATGTTCCATAGCTCCTTTCCCCATTGCCAACCTTGATGCATGGTAATCATGTTCTTTCTTTGGCTTTGTTGCTAATTTGTTTTTCCATACCATTAAAAAAACAGATGTTTGGTAGCACATGAATTATACTATATGCTTTTTCCAGTTCAAGTCCCTTGTTGCAAATAACTTAACTTTCCCATCAAAGTACAGAAGTATTTACCTACGTTACCAGACTAAATTACTTGAGAAAATCATATCTGTCTTCTAAAGTTGTTTTGTTTAATAGCGAACTGTCCAAAGCTTTGAGGTTTTTAGAAGCAATCTTGTGCTTGAGGTAGGGAAAAATATGAGGCCATCTGATCTTATATTTTCAAATGTATTGATCAAAAAAGCATTGAGTTCTAACAATTTTAGGCAATTAATGCAAAGTAAACTTCTCTGGGAAAAGGAAAATTCAAATATCTGTACGACTATGCTTTACCAATTTGATTTTTTTTCAGTCAAGGTGTCAATTTTTCTTTTATCTGAACAGACATGTGTACTGTACGTTTTTCTTTCAAGTCTTCTAGCAGCAGTTTCATCACTTGTCTCTACTAAACAGCACAGTTCACCTTCAGAACCTGTAAACTTGCTGAAAAAGAAATATTTTGCATAGTGTAATTTTTTGTCAAGGCAAGATTTAATTTTCAGCCCTCTGGGTCTTGGTGGGTGATTGACTAAAGCTCAGAATTCATGTAGGTGCTGAAGTTTTAGTTTGAACAAAGAGAAATTTATATAAAATATCTGCATGATGTTGGGCATTTGACTCGCGTGTGCTTAAATTTAGGCAGGAGTGGAGTGTGTTGTTTGTTGTTTTTCTAATCAGCCACTAGAGGGGAGTGTTTCCCTTCGGAAAGACCCAAATACAAAAATTACAAGTTCCTGGTTTTTGTATATGAAACCTTGCCGTGCTGTTTTAGTTACCAGAGTACTCAGGCTTCATTCACAAAATACCATTTTTGTTACGTTAGGAAGGTATCATCTAAGCTCAGATTTTGTTTCTTAACTAGATTGACTAAATTACCCTTTCTCTTACCCCATGGAGACTTGCCTTTTAATTCACTGTGACAAGAGCTTTCCATTTCGATAGATTCAGCTTCAAAA
Organism: Oxyura jamaicensis; assembly: GCF_011077185.1. Lineage (NCBI taxonomy): Eukaryota > Metazoa > Chordata > Aves > Anseriformes > Anatidae > Oxyura > Oxyura jamaicensis. The sequence continues at coordinate 7,563,050 of NC_048896.1, forward strand.
GGTGTTTTTCACTTCACATGGATTCACATTTGTTGCTTTGGGAGGGAGACCCTTAGCTCATGGTGTTTCAGGAAGTCTGGGTTGGGTACGTGCATCAAAAGTCGTGGTAGGGCTGTCCACAGGAATGCTTGTGCCCTGGCTCTTGCTGTAAGGAGCTGCTCTAGCACACTAGCCAAAGGGAAAAGAAGCTGCCCCTGTGGTGAGTAGTGCTGCTTTTTCCTTTGGCGTTTCGTATGCACTGAGTTCACATTAATCATCTTCGCAGTCCAATATACAAGCACAATCAGTTACCTGTGTTAGATGTATAGAACTTTTCATGTTTATTATGCTAGTCCATAATGCTTTGCGTGAATTATCATTTTTCTACTTACTGAGTTTCCATAGCAATAGATACATGCTTTTTCAAGGCTTTCATGCTCTGGAGTAGTGCTCATCCTGAAAGAACATTATTTGAAATTTAAAAGCAGGTCTTTATCTGGCTTGTGGTAAACTTAAAATTTTGCAGTCTACGTTGTGATTTTGTGTGTGTATGTGTGTTTTTATACTCATATAGAAGAATTAATGTCTCAGGGTGTAGTTGTTTCAGAAGAGTTGGAAAGCTGGTTGAAAACATGAACTTAAGGAATAGCTTTTCGAAAAAAAAAAAAAGGAAAATTCTAAAGTAAAACATCCCTTCCGAACTAATCAGAAATAACACTTTCTTGACCTTCCTCAGGACTTTATACTTCCAAAAGCATTTATTTTGTTTTGTTTTTCTTAACAAGTGAATGAATAACTGTTTTGACATACCTGAGTGGAAGTTACAAAGAAGGAAATTACTTTTACTTGGGTTTTGTTGTTACTTTGTCTTGCCAGTCTAGTAACAACACAACCTGAGTAGTCTTTGTCTTCATGTGGTAGGAGCAGAGGGTTTAAAAATCACTTGTTTGCATACACACGCTTAAAATCTGTGCTTTACTGTACTAAAACTGAATGCCTTTCCTGTGCATGGTACAATTGGTGCCAATCGTATCAAGTACAATCAAAGGAAAACAAACAACAACAACAACAAACAACCTTTTGTTTCTCATTAAACAAAGCGCGAGATAACTTTCACGATGTAATACTTCCAAAGTTGTCTCCAAGGAAAATGTGAAAGGTTCCTCTGCAGGTATGAAGATGAATTCTAAAGTAACCACTTCTTTACACAGCCAGCAAGCGGTCCACCTCCACTGCAAACCTCAAACAAACGGAAGCTGTCATGAATAAACGTTTATCATCATCGGCAGCACTTTTAAATGCTTCTGATCGAAGTAAGTGTTTGTGTTCCTGCTGGTAGCAGGTATACTGCTTAACTGTTATTTGGGGAGGAGACATGAGGACAAATGATACTCCTCTTCCTCCCTTGATGTGTAATTCACTTCATATTTTGATCTCAAATGCATTTCATGCAATTTGTTAATCCAGCTTGACTGTTCAGGGCTTTGACCCAGTTGATGTGATCTCTATTAGAGGAGAAGAGTAACGGTAAAGATTACTGTCTTTTATTATTATTATTATTTCTGTAATCATTTTACTAAAGGCAAATCATGGTGAATGATTGATTCATAAATCATTTCCCATCATCTTTAGGGGGTTGCATGCCTTAAATCAAATCCTAAAATTTCAGCAAACTAAAAATAGTACATAAGTAAAGTTTAAATTTTGTTAGACGGCTTTAGACATTTGTTTGCCTGTTGGAAGGAAAAAATCAACTTAGTTTTGGCATCTTTCTTTTGTGTAGGTCCTGTACTCTATAGACACTTTCTTTTTAATCTTAGAATTCTGCTTTAACCAAATAGAAAAGAATGCATAAAAAGCTCTTGACACTTCTGGGAGTTTTTTGGATGGGAGGAGGTTGTTTTGTTTTGACCTGGGGTTCTAGTATGATTGTAGCCATAGACTGCAACTCTGTCATTTTCTAGCCCAATAAAGACATGTAAGTTTGATACTGATACACAAATTATGCATTTCTCAAACTGTTAGTACACACCACTGCTTCCAAGCATTTTTAAGTCTATCTTACCGTGTTAATGATTGTCAAGGCATAGAAGTGGACTACGAGACAGCTATTCCTTTAATTCTGTTTTTTAAAGGGTTTCTGAGAGCGTTGGTGCTCTTGAGATCCTGTATAATTTCTGTGGCTTCCAATCTCATTTTTGATTTCCATTCATTTTTGCCCCATCCCAATATGTATACACTACCTGTAGCGAGGAAATGTGAGACAGACCTTCCAGAACGTAACGTCAAGGTCATTCTGTAAATCCTAATGATCTGCCTTCACCAATTAAAAAGAAAATAACTAATTAAAAAAAAAAAAAAAAAAAGAAAGAATTGTACTAATCTACTTGTTAAGAAAAGTAAAGATTTGTATTAGTACATATCAGTTTGTTTTAGCATGAGACTTCCTTGTGGGAATCTCTTCTGTGTTTCATAGGAGCCTGCCTGTAACCGAAATATTTCTTCCCAAGGTAATGAAAAGTATCAATAAGCCAAGAGCTGTTTCATATGAAATCACATTCAGTTAGGTCTACACTGAAGTGTTCTATCAGTCTTACAACATTTGATCAAATTAGCTGTGCTAGAAAAATCTCTAACATGGACATGGCTAACAGTATGTTTGCTGGTTCAGGTTGGAAGGTGATGCAGCAGAAAAACTTGTATTCGTGTACTGTTTGCCTGGTAGGGGGATTGGTGAATATATCCATCCTGGCATAGCTGCAGGGGCACTCTCTCTGAGTCACTGGAGACTGACTGCTTGTGATCTGAAATGATATTTATGTATAACGTGTCTGCAGGGTTCATCCCGGGTATGAGTCAGAAACAGGGCTGTAGAGTAGAAATTAAGCACCTAACAAAGGAAGTCAGTAATTATCAGCTAATTGGGATTGCTTTCAAACTTACTGTCTACTATGAAATCCTTTGTGAATCTTTATGCATTGGAGGAAAAAAATCTCAGGTGGTTTGAAATGGAAGAAATTGGAATAGGACTTGTGACCTCTTGGATTAGCTGGATGTAGAGGGTGACTGACTGACAGATTTAGATCACCACAGCAAGTTAGAACAATTCTGTGCTCCTGGTCTGGTGCTCAAGAAGAAATGCCTGCTTGGTGAATGATGGCTAAATACAAATCACAGAGGAAAATATGGTTACAAAATTGACCAAATTGCTTCTGCTGTGTATATGTGTCTGGGAAGGTGGAGGAGCAGAATGCATAAATGAGAGAAAGGAGCTTGTTCCTGGATCAGTGGAGTATTTCTTCAGCTGTGTTAATTCTGAGCTGTACACTTTGTTTCTGTCTCTTACTCATGCAGAATGTGAGCAGAGGCCTTTTAAAATTATTTATTCAGAAAGGCCTACAAAGATGATCTCGGTAGCTCAAACGAAGTCTGTTAAGATTGGCATAATGTCTGTGTGATAAGCAATGTACCGGAGTATAAGATACGCATAGATGGAGTGATTCTTCCCTATTCCAATTTTCCTGCTTCTGAAGGATCTATACTAGGAAGTAACTTAATTGCAATTCTATATATTAGGGAAGTGGGGCTGGTGTTGGAGGGGACCTTTTAGGCTTTTCAACAAAATTAATCCATGCACTTTCACTTACAGGTACCACAAAGCGAAGTGCCTCATTAAACAGGCTGAATAACAAAGTTCCTCTACATTCTCAGCAGTCAGCACTCAAAGGTTCACAGGTGGAACAGAAAGGTGCTAGAAACAAGTTCATTTTGAGAACTGGGAGACGGTAGACGGGGTATTTGAAATTGGCTTTAAACCGTGTCCCAGACTCATTATCTGGGTTTTTACTCATGCGTTCACTGCTGTAGATGTGGTCTATGCACTGTGACATAAATATTGTTATGCACGTTCCAGTGCCAGATATTAGGTGATTTCCTATAAACCAGACTTACTCCTCTAAAAAGTGGAGGGGGGGGCGGGGTGCAGAATAGACAAATGCTAGCCAAACCATTTCACTTACAAGAAATTACTGGTTCATGATAGATGGGTGTTTTTAGCTGATTTCTTGGCGAAAGCAAAGCATGAGAATGACAATTTAGAAAATCATATATATATAAATGCTATGTTAAAAATAATCTTCCTTACGCTTGGTCTCTAGGAGGAACAGAAAAGAAGAGGAGCACATCTTTGAATAGAATGAGTAGTAAACCCCATTCCTCTCCTGAACTAGAAAAAGTGAAAAAGGAAGAAAAAACAGGTGGTTGTTTCATAAAGCTGAATATTTCCTTTAAAAAACATTCACAGTAAAGTTTGGATAGGCTTACTTTCACTAGTTTCCTTTGGTTGTTAAATCTCTAGGACTTTTTAAAGGCTTTTTAGTTATCCAGTGGTAAAGATAAAATTGTGAATAGTAAAGATTGAATTTCTAAGTTGGGGCAGAAGAAAAAAAAGCTGTAAGAAGGATTTGACTTTGTTAGATTGTGCTCTAAGTAGATTGCAGAAATTCTCGGCTCGGGAGAGAGAGGTGTATTTGAAAGCTGGTAGGATTAAGTGTAAGATACGGTAAAAATGTTAGTGATGTTTTCACTTCTTAGTTAGATCTTACTTTTGCTTTCTAAGCTCTCTTTCACTATTCAGTTTAATAGCAACTTCTCTGGTCCTGCTGCTGGTCTAAACTTTCTGCATGCGAATGATGGAGGAAACCTGCTTTCACTTCAGTCTCCTTTGTTCTGTGTATTCCCCACTACGTTACAAATATCCTTTTTTTCTAGGGACTCTTTCTGAAGCAGAAGACTAGCAACTTCTCTAACTCCTTTTTTTCCCCTTTAACAATTCTGAAACTTTCCTTTTTAGCAGCTGTTGCCAACAGTGGAAGAAACATTCTTTTTCAGAATCTTTCCTGTTTGAGAGAATGATGAGTGCTGTCCATTTGTCTGTGCAAATGATGCCTGATGATAACCATTCACTTTGGCTTGAAAGTCTTCTGTTTATGTCAGAATAATCTTACTTGCAACCTAGAGTGTATAGCTCTGAAGAGCTGGGTCAAAAACTTCTCATATTTTGACTGAGTTCAGCATTCATCCCTGTTGTATGCATCTGTCTCTATGTATTAAATTGATTGGTATTACGCAAGCCGAGGACAAGTGCAGCATAAGAGATTGCAGTGTTTAATCTTTCTGTGCTATTAGTTTGGATTTCTCTCTCCATGACTTCGGTGTTTTTCTTCTAAAACTGCTATGATTTGCAACAATGCTCACAAACCTCCTTTGCTTTGTACTGCTTGTCTTTTTCATTACATGATTTCATGTTGGATCCTTTTTGATTTGTTCCCATCATTTAGCTCGCCGCTCCCAGGTCAGTCCTCTGGACAGTAGCATTATCAGTCGCCTCCTCGCCCCTACACAGGCCTCCTTAGCTAGGAGTAAAAGTGCTGCTACATTATCGGCTGATGGACAAGATCCCTCAGGTAACAGGAGGGCAGCAAAGTGAAAGTTTTTTGCAGTCGTTCTTCAAGCAAGAATTTAACATGATAGCTGCTAACTGCTATGTTTCAGTCTGAATCAGACAGTTAATGTATGGTTATTTTTTAATATTACTTATCCAATATTTTCTTTGGTCAGTGACAACCAATTCATATGCTATGTTGCATGTTTATTTAGTAAAACCAGAGAAAACACTGGCTTTTAAAACTTAAACAGTGCCAGTTTACTTGGTTTGTGGAGAACCAAAATTCTGATAGTTGTTTTGTTTTTTCCTTTTTAACTGACTTGGAGATCTGCATTTGGGTATATACTCGAATCTGAGAAATACTGGCCAGAGAGCAGTGCTAGGGAATTAACAAAAGGGAAGAATAAATATATATATCATTTCAAAGGAGGCTGAAAGAAGTAAGTTCAAGGCCTAAATATCTTTAGGGGGAGAAATTATTGTACAAACATGGCAAAGGGGTTGTCTTAATGTAAGTGCAGGAAGCCTTGAGCTGGCTTCACTCAGGATGACTAGGAGTAGTGACATACCGGAAAGAGAACATAGTGGAGAAACCCTGTCTGGCCCAAGTAATTTTACACTGCTCCAGACTGAACTGGTAGGCTTACACAGTGGCTCAGCTTAGTACTAGCGAAAGAACCTGCATCGTGTTCTCTTGCAAGGAAGACCTAGCTGCATTCCACATGTCTTACAATTATTACTGGTGTTAATTGTGCCCCGGTAAATATTTGTGTGGAACCAATGTGGAGTCCTTTCTCCTCTCTTACCTTATAACTTGCATTCCCAGTTTTGCTCATTTCTTTAGTATATTCTTCCATCTTTTTTTTTTTTTTTTTTTTTTTAATCTTATGCCACTTAACTTGGTCCTTGTTAATGGTAGCATTTCTGCACTGCTCCCCTTGTGTAATAATCAGGTTTTTGGTTCATAGTCAGCGGTCATGTTTTTGCGCAGCTATCTCTGTGCCACTTTTATTTTGCCATGAATACTTCAGATCATGTCATGTGGGGAAATACCATCTTTTTCACCATTACTGACAGCATGTGAGTTATTCACTATTGCTGAATTAAAGATAACTTTTAAAGGTAACTTATCAGTTTACTTAGAAGTATTTTCTTCTTTTCGGTAGAAACCTACCTGTGCTTTAGCACAAACTAAGCACAAACAATGCAGTTCTCCTTCCATAAATGCTGCAAATATAAAAATAAAATGTATTTTCCATAAAGTTACAAAATTAAGTGCTGGCATCTGTCACAATTTATTCATACTCTAGAAAAATCACTTGTCTAATTTCAGAAGTAGATTTTTACATATCTGTACGCTTGTCCATCTATGATAATTTTAGTAAAAGAAGTAATTAGAAGATATAATTTCTTTCAATATTGTATTATTTGTGAAGAGATTGACACCTAAGGTAGAAAAGCTATTTTAGTTTAACAGTTGACTCTTCTCTCTTATATGTTTATTTACACCACTTAACTTTGATTTGTTAATGTGGATAAAGGGTGCACATATATAGTAATAAAGGGGTCAGAAAGGCAAAGTAGAATAAAATACTGTTGCATAAATGCTTATTTCACAAGAAAAGTTTGTGAAGTAATGCTCAGGTTCCTAAGGTAATGCTGCTTTATAAGTACGTTGTGAAAAGAAGGAAGTTTTCCTCCATGAGTATGGGGGAATGTACTTACTATTTGAATGAAGAACTTGTAAAGAATCATGCTAAGCCATCAAAACTGTTCTGAAGTATTTGTGATGAGATGCATCTTGACTGAAATGAAAGCAATACTGGTATATTGCAAATTTAGGCCATGTTTGGAAAAGCATTTTATTTTTATCTACTTCAGACTCTGCTTTCAGAATGGTTTTATTCTTAGTGCTCTTGCTGCCAAAGTACTAATCGTGTGGTGGTGGTGTCTGTGTCCATGACCCATTGCAATGTGCACTTCCTGTGATGTTTCTCTGTATGGTTTCTAACACACACAATCTTTCTTTCTCTCTTTCTCCCTCTTTTCTCCTATTCTTATGCTGTGCACTTGGTTCTTGTTTGTCTTGTCAAATTCCTAACTTTTATAGAATCTCACCTCTGTCCTCGTTCAGCTTCAGCCAGTTCCATCAGTTCCCCCGTCCCAACTCCTAAAGTGCCTGTGCGCAGTCGTAGCATCGACAGATTGAAGCCCTCTGTACCTTCATCTGATGCAAGTTCACCAGATTCAACCCAGGTTTGTTGAAAATCCACAGGAATTAGGTTTGTATTAATCTGGGGGTTTGGAACAGCTCAGGATTTGTTTGTCTGCTTTGTTATTGAGGTGTCTGATAGTGTGTGCTTTAAAAACATAGTATTGAAATTGAAGTGGAATTTAATGGTCCTTGGTCTCTCTGGTATCTTAATGGCAAGCTGTTTTCTGCTTATGGTTCCTAAAGTTTCATTTAGGTAATATACTGACGGGGTCTGTATTTTGGAACGTAAAGGAAATGTAAAGTACATGTTTTTGAGGAGTTGTATGTTTATTGTGGTAGCAGCTACCCTGTCTTTAATGTATCCTAGAGTAAGCATTATTTTATTCTTACATATTTTCTTAGAAATCAGAGATGGAAAAACCATCCCCAGGTTCTGGGTTAAGACGCCCTCCTTCACCATCTGTGTCTGCCCGTAGAAGATCCCCTTCTCCTGCTAATTTGGTGAAGCGTCCTCCATCACCTTCTTCAGTTAGGTATGTGTCCTGGTTAAGTAGCTTATTCAGAACAAAATGAAGGCTGCTTCCTGTCTCAAAGAAAGCTGTGCTGTTAGAATTCAAATGACCTATGCTACACCGTGTTGATATACACAAGGATTTCACGTGTGGTCTGATTTCTCTCTTTTTGCACATTGAGGAATGCAGCACTTACTTAAGCCTCTGTCTCTTTTGTGCAGACAAAATACTCCTTTTTTTTGTACAATCTTTGCACTGAAACTAATAGGAAGCATGCGAACTTCTGAATAAGTCAATCTACCTGTATTATGGTAGGAATGCCTTAGACTGGAATCACAAGGTTTATCCTTGACGTGGAGTAAAAGCAGAACTGTTCTAAAAGACCTGCTTGGATATTAGCCCATGAGTAGGGAGTCCAGGTGCCATGGGTATTTCAGAATCCTCTGTTTAAGGTTTATGAGGAAGGCAGCAGTATTTGAGTATCTATTTTTAAAAGCAAGGTACATAGTACAAACTGAATAACAAGGTACATAATACAAACTAGATCACTGTCCTCTGTTGTGTATTTGAGGTTTTTGTTGTTATCCCTGAAAAATATTCTTTACTTCAGCAGACAAAAGACTCGCCCACCTTCACCTAGTATATCAAAACAAAGGCCACCATCACCTACTCCGGTCTCTAAACCAGCACCCATCCAACGTCCGCCTCTCACACCAGGTGTTATAAACATTACCAAAAAGAAAAGTGAAGCAGAGAGCAAACCAAAGGAAAAGAGCACAGAAGGAATGGGACAAGAGCAAGGTGCTTCACCAGCCTTGGACAGGGATGCAGTAGCAGCTAGCACAAAGACCAAAGAAGGTGAGTGCGTCTCCATGACAGAGACTTATTCAAGACATCTCCGGCATATATTAGAACTGATGAAATAATTCGTTCATGAGGCAGACCATTGGAGATTAGGATACTATAAGGTGGAAGCTGTGATTACTTATATAGTGATTACATGATCACTTATATAGTAGTTTTATGTGGTAGTGGATTTTAGTGCAATAGTCAGTTTATTCAACTTGGTGATTGAAGACTTAAGTCAGGAGCTTTCAATATTACTGCTTGTACTATAACTTCAAGAAAAACAGAAATCATGTTCGCCTTCTGGACTTCAGGTATAATAGTTGAGAGATATGTTAGCTTGAGGCTTGCAAAGGTAATTTTTAAACTATACAAAGGTCTTTCAATCCATTCAATAGTTCCTATAATTGCTTGTGTAGAAACTTGCTTGTGGGAAGAAATCAACTATTGGTACATCTCTGCTAAGAAATTACTCTGGTAGATTAAGAAAAGCCGTATACTGGATAAACAACCAGTCTCCTAGTCCTTTTCATTGTGCCAAGTAAGCACAGCCTCTGTCCCTCTTACTGGAAGAACACCATGTGCCATCTCCAGAACAGAGTCTGGAAGAGCCTTCTGATGAGGTCTTGCAGGCATTACTCTGTGGAGAAGGACTTAGGGGAGAATTAAGAGGAAAAGGTGGGATCTCTGGAGTTTAAACTACAGCCAATGGGCAGTACTGAGGGTGAAAATCCTTCAGAAATAAGGTAAGTGGGAACATATGCTTGCTGCACGTTACTGCATGTACAGTTCCTGTTGTGCATTCCTCAGCTGCTACAGTTGTCTGTGATTTTTGAGACACTTCCTGACACTACTTGATGTTGGATGTGAAATGCTATTAGTCATCTGAAGAACTCATTTATGGTATGGTTCTTTGAGCATATGTTCCTGTAGAAGGAAGCTCAGATATTTTAGTCAAATGTCAATGTTACTATGAGTTGCATATGTGTCTTCAGTGTCACGTCATTCACCTTTGCAGTCAGAATGTCCATCTCTCAATGTACATTGTGATAAATGTCTTGCATGCCTCAGAGAGGGCATAATCAATTATCAGTGTCAGCACTTGCTTGAAACCTCTATAACATGTCCTATTCCTGTATCTTCCAGTTGTTCTGGAACAAGAACGCCTGTCCTTGTTCCTTGGATGCTCCACCTGTCTCCTGTCTGCACTGACTTCTGGAGCTGTATTAGCCCACTTTATCTGTTTCCATTTTATTTTATCTCCAAGCTAGCCATCTCTGTAGTGGTTCGTAATGGGGCTGGGTGAAGCTCTTCATCTTTGGCACATCTGAGGAAATTGTGGCCGTGTTCTTCAGCCTAGAGATGATTTGTTTTATCTTTTTCAATGTTTTGGTACAATGCAGTATTGCTGAGAGAGGCCAAATCTTTGCTCTTATAAAAAAAAAAGTTGCTTTCACTTTTCACTATGTGTGCAATAGATAATGAAGAAAAGGAACTAATGATGGACATCTGTGTACACAGTTTACATTGTGGGTTGGTGCAATACCATATTCCATGCAGCTTCTGAAATCAAAACACACCAATGGCATATGGCAAATCAGTCTCCAGGTCTTGTAGGTTCAACCTAATTTCAGCTTTGTGTACTTCTGTCTTCATTCCACCTCTTCGCCCTCAAACTAAGCTTGATTGCCTGTTGCTGACAGAGAGCAATCAAGTCTTTGTCTTGCTCTTTGTGTCTTCATACTAAAATACACTGTTCTGCAGTAAAACACTTTTTTATTTTTCAGTGACTCGGAGCAGTTGTCATTTCTGGCAGCAGCCTTTCGCAGCTTCTTTGAGAGTTAAAAGGCTTGTTTCAACTTTAAGCTTAAGTGCTCCTTCATGAGCTCTCACCTTATGCATGATGATAGGTAATAAACTATCATGGAGCCTCGCTTCTTTTCTATCTAAGTAGTGAAGGCTTTGGAATGTGATTCCTAGATTAACTGTGAATACATGACTTGCCTTGAAATGATCTGGAATCCTCCGTGTCTCCAACTAGTAGTACAACACAAACACATTTGTGCTCTTGCTGTCAGGTTAGAACATAACAGTCCAGCAATGAACTGACACCAGTTTCTCCTCACTTAGTAGATCTGTGTAGTATTCATTCCACCTTGTTAAAAAACGAAAAATAAAATTCATGGGAGAAGAGGAGGAGATGCAACTTCTACCTCTTCTTAAGTTATGGATTTCCTGCATCCTTTCTACTCAGCTGGCAGGATAATATTGCTGGAGAGGAACTACTTAGAGCAGTCCATATTCCTAATGGCTGCAAGAATCTTAAAAGCACCTCTTTGCTCTTAAACCACAGGCTAGAACTAAGTAAGACCGACAAATCAGCTATTAGTCCTTTAGATGCTTTTTATAAATGTTCTGAGACATCTCTCTTGCCTGTTTCCCTCTTCACCTTTCTATCATGAAAATGTCCTTTGAGAAAGACAGTTCTTACCAGTAATGATAGTTGGGAGTACAATGAAAATGGAGCTGAGTATAAAACTCTGGAATAATATTCTTAAGGCATGTTACCCATCATGTTGGGAAGTCCCATGTCCAGCCCTATGGAAGGAGACTACAAAGGGCATGTGGGCATGAAAGCACTATTGAAGTAACTGTATGGAAAATGTCAGTAAAGTTTCAGCAGTAAAAATGCAATAGAAAGATCTTTCATAGACTTGAGGTCCTCCTACACTTTATTTTGTTCTTATGCCCCCCTGTTATTTCCATATCTGTGGTATTCTGAATATTTTTTGACTATTTTTCTTCTAGAATTTTTGATACCAGGTATTCGTAGTATTTCAAGCTATTATTACCATGTTATAATCGTAAAACCTATACCTGAAAAGCCTAAAGCCTTCAGGCTTCTTGCTGAGAATTAATTTATCTGTTTTAGGTTCAGTTTTGACGGGGGAAAGAGTTAAATCTGACAGTAAATGTCAACCAATTTTGATATCATTGAGATTCCCGTAGTGTCAAAATAGGGCTGCTGTGTTGGTTGCTGTGCAAGTGCATAATGCAAGGTGGCCTTTGGTGTAAAAAGTGTCTAGTTTAAACTGGTAAGACACTTGAGTGGTAGAGGAGAAGAGAAGCATTTTGATTTTCTTTAGGGTTGTATACTGGCAACACGAAATGAAACCTTCCCCCTTTAAATGAAAAATTTGCAGAATATAGAAAGAAGAACACTTAGTTCATGCAAGTAGGCAGATTCTGCTAATAGACCTCAAAATTGCAAGGAACCAGTCTTTCGTACTTGAGGAGGAGGTGGTGGAGGTTCCCTTTTGGCTGAGCTTAGATTTAGAAGCATCGTGGTTGGATTCTGGTTTGTACCGACATAACTGTGTTTTGGCCCAAATAAGATGCAGTGTGCATTTTGGGGAGGTGCTTCAGTTTCAGCATTGGGTAAACCTAACTATCAGAAAACTTTTCTGTGATCACCCTCTGTCAGTGCTGTAATTCTTTTCCTGGGACTGCAAGAACAATTTTTATGCACAAAGCTCTACTGTGATTCAGCAATTAAGAGTGTACTCAGTGAATTATGCCCTATAGCTGCAGGTAGTGATTACGTGTCCACAGGATTTAAACAGATTTCCAGGTATTAAAGTGCCTAATGATGGCATTGTGTTTTGAATGATTTGTCTTTAGGTTGGAAGCACAATAACGGATAACACCCTGATGTCAGTGTTCATTAAAATTAACTTGGCTTGAAGGCTTTCTAAAACTAAAGCAAACATATATGTGCTAATTTGTGAGATATTAAAAAGAAGAAAGACACATCCTGACCAATGTTACGGTTCTGTTGCTCTACGGACACCAAGAGTGAATATTCAGATGACCTCTAGTTATGGTAGAACAGTGTTAATTCTAGAGAGTGGGGATAACTGATAAAAATCATAGTTCTTTCAATATATATTAAGAGCAACTGGGTGGCAAGGGTTTTTTATTTATTTATTAATAATAGTATCTCTGAGATTCATAACACCAGGTAGGGTGAACAAACAAAAGCTGCAGGGCTATATAAATATCTACTAACCTGGTGGTTGGAGCTGTTTTGAGCTCTGTGTAAACCGGAGAAGGATTTGTTGCTAAAATATGATATTGCTGAAGTCATTAGTATGTGACTTCAAAGCCAAATTAAATGGGTGATTATTTGCATCCAAAGATACCCTATAAAGGCGTTAATGTTATTCATTTTTAAATTTCTCCTGTTTCACATTTCCTCTTTAGAATCACGGATGTGCATTCAGTTTTATTAGAAGGAAGTTAAATGTATTTCCTGAAGCAGTATTTCTTCAGTTTTCTTTTAAGTGTTTCTAATTGTATTAGAATGAAAATATATTTTTAGAAATGTGTTTTTAAGTTCCGTTTTAATTGGAGAATACCATTAAAATATATTGTCTGAAATATGGCTGGAACGCTGTAGTTGAAGTGATTGGTTATCTCAGTGTTAGTGAGATGTTGGTGTGCTACCGCCTTCTCCTTAGGACTGCCCTTTGGTTCTTATGGGCCTCTATACACAGAGTATACTTACTGAGTGATGAGTGCTGATCTGAAAGTTAGTGGGTTGGTTGGCCAGGAAAAAAAATCTCACAGTTATAACATCTTTCTTAATTTTAAGTTGTCTTTTTAACAGCAATTTCTTTTAAACTTTGCAGAATCAAGTAGCAAAACAGTAGCGGGGACCACCACAGCGGAAGAAGCTGCTAAAATCTTGGCAGAGAAACGACGTCTGGCACGAGAGCAAAGAGAACGTGAGGACCAAGAAAGAATTCAGAGAGAGGAAGAGGAAAGGTAACAATTCAGGAGAAGGAAACGTTTTCTTTGGTGGGTGTGGACACTTCACTTGTGCATTTTCTTAAGCATTAAATTTAAGGTAGGATAAGTTACTGTGTATATCATTAATCTATACCTCAGTATATATGTAATGCATGGTCACGGTGCAAATCACTGCTTCCTTTTCCTAACAGTCACCAGTACTGCTTTTACTTCAAATCTAGAATGTGTTTTTTATGCCATTTGTATTTTTTTTGTTGTCTTGAAATATTCAGCCTCTATGTATGAAACTTTACTTTGATGAACTCAGGAAGTGAGTACATTAAATCTCATTTTAGTGATCCTAAATTTGGATCAGAAATGTAGTAGCCAAATAATTCAAAGCAATAGATCAGTATACATTTGGTTCATCACAAAGAAGTTGTTAACAGTAACAGTTCTGTGCTGACTAACTTTATTCCAGGTCATGGAGTAAAGTCTGAGTAAGGTTTTGTCTGAGCTTCTCTGAACACTATGGAATAACAGATTTTGTCTGTTTTCTGCTCATGGGTATAAAGCTGTCATGAACTTAAATAGAGTCTGCTACAGATCAGAATTACATCATGCCCATATTGGATTAGATGCGATGTGTACGTCTGCATGATCTGGCAGTGAAACACCTGTACTGTATTTCTGGAACTAGGACTATAGAAGAAAAAGTGTTTTAGAAAATCTGACCAAATTTGTTTGACAGTGATTGAGAGCTTCATTCATGTTTTGGATGCAGGTGGTATTCATTCAATTGTCGTCTGTTAATGGAATGTTTGATTGAGAACTGGATTATTGGAACAGCTAACTTTGGACTTGTCTTAATCAGCAAAGAATATTTAAATGTATAGATAGTTTCTTCCACATTATTCTGCTTTTTCCTTTGACTGGTCTGGATGGTAGCCTTTGTAATTCCACACCAGAAAGTACCTTTATGCAATTATTCTGTGACTGACTAACTTAAAACTTACTTGCTTTCCTAGTCTGTCTCACATGCATGCACACTTTTAAAGAAGGAAATGCCCAGTCAGTAATCTGTATCTTGGAAACACTAGAATCAGAGAAGAAGAAATGGCCAAGAGAGCAGTTGAAGAAAAAGCACGACGGGAAGAGGAGCTCCGCAAACAGGAGGAAGAAAAGAGAGTGGCTTACGAAGAACAGCAAAGGCAAGCTGAGGAGGAAAGAATCCGTCGAGAACAAGAAGAGCAGGAAAAACTTGCAGAGCTTCAACAGCAGGTCTGTTTATTTGTACGCTTCCAACTGTGTTCCTTGTACAAAGCTGCTGGTGTGTTTTTGAGGGGGTTGTCTTTCATTTTCTTTCATAGAAGAGTTTTGACAAATCTCTGTGAGGAATGATTAAAGCAGAGTTCATCTTATCCATGACAGGAGATGGGTTTAAAGAATATCTTGCAGTTCTTCCTTGCCCTAGTTGTGTATGTTTTCTTTCAACATTTGATGAATTCAAGTGTGGGACAGAGGCAGATATTTTGGAAGTTTTCAGATTTTTTTTCTAGCCACCTGGGATGTTACTTTGCACACACAAAAGTATTTGTACTGAGACCACTCTACCACTGTACTGCTTGTGGATTATAAGAAAATGGTCTGTTTGGAAAGTCGTCCAGCCTCCTCTGATTCCAGATGAGCAAAAAGAAAGATTGGTTTCCAAGTCTGCTTTTCCAGTTGCTAGATAGTCTTCCACAGCTAATAGATGTGTACCTTTCCAAAGGCATCTTCCTAAGTGAAGGAAACTGTTTTGAAGAAATTGGACTTTCTTTAAATGAGATTAATTTTGAAAATCAAAGCAGCTTTACAATGAAGTGATTTGTGCTTAAAGAGTCGTATCTTATGGACAGCATTGAAATGTGTCTGAACGTTTATTAAAAAGCTTGCTGAAGTGTAGTCAACACTCTAAGTAATTGTCATATACTTTTGTTTTCTTTCTGGTCATAGTGGAAAAGATTTTCCAGTGTAGAAGGAACAGAAGATGCTCAGCACAGAGTATCTTGCAGAGTATACCTGACTGCCAAGATTTTTAAATTAACCTTGCAACATACAGAATTCAGTTGCTGTCCTGTTTCTTCATATGTTATCCTTCTTAGAAAAACTTCATCCTGAAGTATAGTTTGAACTCTGACTAGCTAAACAACATCCAGAACACTTGCACAATTGTAATAAAGAATTGTGTACTATTTTTCTTTTGAAGCCAGTTTTAAAATGTCATAGTAATATAAATTTTGTTTCAGTAACTGTATCATTGGCATTTAGCTGCAATGCATGGTACTATTAAATAGCGATTGTCAGCTATTCCTGTCAATCTTAAACCAGAATCTCTGTAATGGCTCTGCTTTTAACTCTTGGAAATGATTTGTGCATTAGATGCTCATTTTCTTTCCCTTTTTTTTTTGGCTTTGCTTTGTTTTCAGAGAGAAGAAGCTGAAGCAAAAGCTCAAGAAGAGGCTGAAAGACAGAGGCTGGAAAGAGAGAGAATTATGCAGCAAAATATGCAGGAAAGGCTTGAAAGAAAAAAGGTATGCTGTTTTGAAAGGAGAAAGGTTTCTCAGCCTAAAGTAGTCGTTGAAGTGTTAGTATTAAAATAAACTGAGCAGGCAGACTGTCTCAGGTGCATTTAAATAGAAGTAGTAGGTTGTTTTTTTTAAAGCTAGCTCTGGATAGTGAGCTTTATCAACAGTGAGTGAAGTAGTAAATTTATGAAATATATGATGATTTATATGATGAACATTTAAACCAGAATGCTGAAACATAAAACTCTGTCATTGCAAATATTTTCCCCATTTTAACAGAGAATTGAAGAAATAATGAAAAGAACACGAAAATCGGATCAAAACGAATCCAAGGTACTTGTTTGCTTAGATCTGTAGAATGATCCTTCCTACGGAAGGCTTTGTCCTGTAGCCTATCTTTCTCTGTTATCTTTGAACAAACTGGCTTCCATATGAGGGTAAAAGTTCTGGCACACTAGAATAACGTTCAGTAGCTTCCATGGTGCATTTTCTTCTGCATTGCTTGTTCAGACCAAAAGTCTTTGATGCATTTTTGTTCTAGGCATATAGAAACAATGTGATCTGGCATTACCACTTGCAGATCAATTCCAAAACCCACTGATTGGTAATGTTTTTTTAAAAAACATTACCTGTTCTTCTTGGGCTTTGGACTAGCCTCTGGACTAGCATGAGAGCTAGGATTGAACCATTTGTGAAATGCTGGATGGTGGTGAGCACTTGTGAATAACACTTCCTGAATTCAGTTGCAGAATGAAGGGAAGTCTGCCTCCGAGGTTATTGAGGGAGAGGATATTGAAGAGGAGGAAGAGTTGGGATTTGAGAAGACCAATCAATCAGGTAAAGAAATTTGATGAGTCAGATCTCTAAGTCGCTGCCAGCCTCTCGGTGATGTTTTAGCAGTGTTAAAATGTCACTCAATTTATAGCATTGTGATGAACTGAGACAAATTCCAGAAATGTCACAGAATCCCTGCTTAAATAGAGTACATAGTTGCCAGTTATAATAGAATAATCCTTATGTGTATAATAATAATATATCATTGTTATTATATATAATTAATATATATTACAATAATATTATTATTGTATTATTAATATAATCCTTATAATAGAAGATATTCAAAATGATTAAATGCAAAATGATTTGTGTGTGAAATGCAGGCAGCATGTTTTCTTTTTACAAATGTATTTTGAAGGCAAAAAACAAAAATCATGTTGTTATAGCTTGTCTTTAGATTTATTTCTCTACAGAAAGAGAATGCATCAAATTTTGGCTAGGAAAGGTCATTTTGACACTTGTATTTTATTCATTTAGAACAGCAAATCTGTTACTGAAGCTCTGTTTTTGTTTTTTCCTCCACGCTTTCAGGAAAACTAAATGGCGTTGACTTACCCCAGGAAGTCAAGGGGGAGACAGAGGGCTGTTTACAGACTGCACATAGCTTGATCTCTACAGAATTTGAGCAACAAGACATGTCAGAGCTGAAGGCCAGTGAAGTATTTATGAATGGCAGCGATTTGAAAAGCGATGACGGGTCTCTGCTTTTTACTGAATTAAAGGATTCCAGGTGAGTCTGTGTAGGTGACTGTTTTATTGTCAAAGCAGTTATCTGTCACACAAATCCTTCTGTGTTTAAATTCAGTTTACTACGGTACATAGCATTGGATCAAATTTTGCACCCCACTAGTTTTGTGGCATTTCTCTGGCTTGCTGTAGGCACATAGTGTGAACGTGCTGTCAGTTTACAGGTTCATGCAGAGTCAGTTAGCTCAGGGTAACTGTTTAGATGGCACCATGTTGACAGTACAGGCTTTGCTTAGTGAGACACATACCAGCAACATCACAGTGTTACTTACAAAGAATGGTATTGGCTTGAAAACTTTTTGCATTGAAATAGCTAGCAGTTCTTTTCATTAACAAAATATTAAACAAGGAGAAAGGGGGACAAAACTGAAAAGGAAGAATAACCTACAGAAACCTCTAGAACAATTCTAGTTGTGCTGAAACAGCAGATAAAACAAAGAAACCTCCCTTAATAGGATTTTTTTTTGGTATTTCACATTTTCTCTCTTTAAAAAAAGTTATTTCTTTGTAATACTGGAAAATGTGTCCTCTCATGCTAGTTCCATTTGCTCATCTAAATGCTAAAAGTTTAGAAATGACATTGCAAACTTTTATTTTTTTAAATAAGAGGAGAAATGCACAGTGCTAAAATACAATTTTAATAGAGGAGGGCTTTAAACTTGCTGGTTCTTCGTATCATTTCTGGAGCCAGACCTTACCTGAAAGTTATTAGTATAGTAAAAAGTTGTTATATGCTGGTGGGTCATTATTCCCCCCTGGCTCTTGGATGGGAGATCCCATGTGGCAGCTGGAGGAGCTCATCTATGAATGCCCTTCAGGATATGCAGTGCTTTGCAAGCTGTGTAGACTGCTAATTCAGCTGGCCTGTAATGAATCTAAAAATTAAATATCCATAAATTGTAATACTAGTATCCATTTGCTTTTTCCAGCCATCCTGCAAAAGAAATGGTTATTGATGACTCAGTGAAGTTGGGTGTTAATGAAGCTGATCATACAAGTGGACTTATTCAGAATCTTAATGGAAAATCTGATTCATGGACTTTTGAGGAGTTTATTCACGTTGGAGTACATTCCAGGTCAACAAAACTGAGTTCAGACAGCCTCTCTGGCGACAACTGTAATCAAAACTTGAATGATGCTGCTACAATGTCTTCTAGCCCCAAACTGGCTTATGAGGAAGATGGTGCAGTGAATTCTTTGACCAAACCTATAGATTCTTCATCAGGTAATCCAAGCTGATTTCCCTATCTATCCCCTCCTCTGGCTGGATAATTAACTTTGTTGCATTTTTATTCTCCTTGCCTTAACTTCAGCTTCTTATTTTCAAGGCACTTTTTCCAATGTGTAGGCTGGAGGGAAAGCTCCTTCTTTAGTGCTTGTAACTTGAATTCTGTCAAAAGGAGTCGCCAACTGATGCCTTTTTAGGGATTTGCTGTATACAGCAGCTAAGGCCTGACATTAAGGCTCTTCCAAAGACACAGCTGGGCCCCTGTGAAGCTCCTGTTTCTCCTACCAGCACTCAAGCCCATCTGTTGTATTTTAGGCTTCTAAAACATCTTAAATGGCACATGTTACTTTTGAAGATACTAACAGTTTAAAAGGCGTCTGATGTAACTCTACAGACAAGACCTGGCTGCTTTCCCCTTTCCACTCCTAGGCATGTTCTGTAACTTTTTGATGCTGATCTGCATGGTCTTAAAAGGTCTTTCAGGCTCTGGCAAGATATTAGCTGTTCTCTATACTTACCACAGAATAGTCTATCACTTCACTGATGGATGTAACAGCAACCCTGAATTCCACAAATTGCATTTTGAGAGGAGTAATAAAGCTACAAACACAATACTCAGAATTTTCTGAAAGAAACAGGGTTGCATCTGAAGCCAAACGTACTCGACAACCCAGGCCCTGATGCAGTACAGCAGTGTGTCAGAGAGGCTTCAGCATGCTAGTTTTCATAAGACTAAACTGCTCAGTTGTTGTAGCTAAACCCCAAATGAGCGTACTCACAGCAGGAGATCTCTGTCCATGAGATAAATGACTGCGTGAAGAGTTGAAATAAATGACAGTGGGGAAAAAACAAGACTTGCTATCCACATTTTCTTTAAGTGATGTGTAGCACCTTTTTTGATTAAAGTGTAGCACTTTTCTAGACTGAACTGTTTCCTGAGTCTCCTCTGTCACTCTGCGTCTTGTGAGTTTTGGTCTTATGGACATAGTTATATTGAGACGTTTCCTCCACGCCACTACTGTGTAGGCTGTGGGAATAAAATGATTTAATGGGATATTGCTGATCACATTTTTTTCTGATCATTCACTCCCTAGTGAGGAAAGAGTTGCCTTTTAATTTTGAACGTAAATGTGTTTTGAGACAATCTGGTTTAAGAATTGTGTATGCAACTTTGGAAACAAGTGCTTTTTTGTTTTTTTAAAAAAGCTACTATGCTGATTTTAGACTGTGAGTTACTAAGTGGGTCTGTGCTCACCCTCCCACATATAGACTCTGACAGTGATGATAGATGTATGTAGAATACATGCAGTATGATGGTTAAATGTTTTCTTTTCTTTGCTCTCTGGACAGAACTGTGAACACTAGAGACCTGGAAATAATCTGATTGCACTGCAGTAATCCAGTGTTTTATCAAGTACCGAAGGCCTTGTTTTGAAAAGCTGCTTGTTTACCTTTATCCATCTTCAAGTTTGAAAAAAAAATAATAAAAAAGCATCAGGGGAGGGATGATAAACTTCTAGATTTGCACCTTGAAACATTTCAGGGAGACTATTTTGCTGATGTTCCTTATCCATTTGTTTAGTTAATTGTTGGATAGGATTTCCTTGTCTAAATATCACTTACTTCCCTCTTACAGACTTTACGCTAACCTGTTTAAGTCTTTTTTGTTTTCATACCAGTAATGTATAGCAATGTGCCACTGCAGACTTTCCAGTTTGCTACTGGTCAGATTTTAGATATTCCTAAAATGGCACTAGATGAAATTAAGACTTTTTCAGTGTCTGTTAAAGCTCAAGTCCATTTGTAATGTTCTAGAAAAAAGCTGTGTGCTTTCATTCACATGCTATTTTAAAAATGCAAAATTAAGTATCTTCAGTTTTGAATTGAGAAGCAAAAATTTGTATTTTCCAACATCAAATTCAAAATATTTTAAAAATGTTGAAATTTCAAACGTTTCAAAATGCAGTGTTGTGTCATCACTAATAGGTTTTAATCTATTGGAAAACATCAAAACATTTTACAGGATATGCACTAATATTACAAAAAATGTTGAATACCTAGATTTGTTTGTCATAGTGCAGTTTAACATGTCATGCTTTTAAAAATGTTTTCCTTTTGATTTATTTATCTACACTCATGTAAGTATTATTTTATTGTGTACATAACAGTATTAGACCATTGAAGTCCTGTTTTGTTCATGTTAATGTTAATTACTCTTAAGTGTTCCTGTTCTAGCTTTATAACATTGACTGCAAGCTGCATATATATATTTCCCTTCCCCTAAAGCCTGTATTAAGTAATCTAACCTAAACTTGCCTGCTTTTCACAGCATGAAGAGATTAACTAAGCATCTTCTGAAAATTGCTACTAAAAGTAATAATGCAGTCTTGTTCTTATGGCTCCTGTAATAGATATACTAAATAAGTAAGTGATTAATTTAAAGAATAGCTGTCTCAAATCCTGCTATAAACCATTGGCTGATAGTTCCATTTAAATGAATCATCCAAATGGCAGCTTTATTTTCAGTGGTTAAATGCAAATGTTTTTGCTGGAACTGCGTTCTTCCCTCAACATCTGCAATTACAATAGGAAACCCTCAGCCGTCTTACTCTCACTATTTGCTATTCAGACTATGTTAAAACTGTTTTAGACTTTAGAGCAGTGCCTTAGGTAAAAAGAAAAATGTATTTTTGTATGATAGTTATTTCAGGCAGAGACAATCACTCTAACAAAGATGCTGATATTTTTTCTGTGCTGATATTATTTGTCGAATGGTCTGTTACAGCTCTATGTAAATACGTGCGCGCTGTTAAATAAACTTTGCAGTTGAACAATGCTTTATTTCTGTAATGCTAAACATTACCTTACTAGGAGTCTCCAACCCCTTGCTGTGCTGAGATGCGCTCTGGTACTGCTCTCTAACTATGCCACACTGCAGAGTCCCAAAACTAGTAGCCTCTTTGGCAATTGCATTTATGCGGTTGGACAGGTATTTGTGCTAACACTGTTAGATTTTGCTGTGTTTGTACATGCCTATAAGATTTTTCATAACTGTTGAATTCTTTAACGTGCTTTTTACTGCAAGCCTTTGCCTTTTACTTGTAGTGCCCGCATCTTTATGTTCTAACAGTCTAGCAGTGTTCTGTGGCCGTTGTGGAGCAAGATGCTGTTTTCTGTTTATGCTGAGAGATTTCGCTGTTTCTGGTAGGTGTTTATGAATGAAAGGGAGTGAGTGTAGTAGCATCCAGTTTATAAATTTTTCTGTATGGTATCGTCATTGCTATGGAGGGTCAAAAAAAAAAAAAACAACAAAACTTTAAACCAGCATTTAGGTCACTGAAGGGTAGTAGTAGACTGTGATGGACTATTGCTGTACGTGTGTTCTCCAAAGGGTTTTTTTCCACACAAGTTGTTCTTGGTAGATGGTCTAGTGTCAGTTACATATTTTTTTTTAAAGTTTATGTAAATTCTTGCTTTGGTCCTCATGTATTTAAGGACACTATGGCAGAACAGCTGACTCTATACTTTTCTGTATCAAGGTATCCGACTTGATTGCAGTAGCTCAGCCATAAACGATGTCAATCAGGTAAGACAGAAAAATAGAAAAAAAAGTTTTCCAGACTGTAGGACTCCAAGCAGGCACTAGTCTCATTTTTATTAAATCATAAAACATACACTGACATGATAGAAGAGCTATGGTCATCTGAGCTATTCTTAAGGCACTTCTAAATGCACGTGCATTTTGCTGTAGTTGAAAGATTTACTACTTATTAATAGATTAATAATTATATGTAGATGGCCTTATTTAAACAATAATGTAAAAAAAGCTAGTGAGCAACACTTTTGACTAACCATGCAAAAATCATAACCAAAACAAGTTTATGGAAACTTAGCTTTTGTTAAGTTGTACTGCCAAAATGTTCTTACATGTAAGAGAAAGCCACTCCCTACACTTGTTGCAATTTTATGGTCAGATAAGCAAAGTTAATATTGAGTTTCTGTTAATGGTGTGATACATATGTACCTGTACTTACAAAGGCATAATAATGGATCTCTGATCCTGGGTGCAATGTTTGCATCTCTGTTTCCAAGGTGCTCAGGCTTGTGCATGCCTTGTCAAAAACACTTCATGTAAGTTCCAAGCTTAAATGTATACTAAACAAGTTTAAAGTTAGCTGTTTTTACGTTGTTGTTTTTTTTTTTTTTAGTTCAAGCCACACACAGATTAGGCTACTACTTGGATTTCTAATGCTAAATCTAAATGGCATTTAAGGCCTTTACACCAATAGTTACTTGAAAGCAAAGTTAGCTTTTTGCAACAGTACATGCTATCTTGCTGCAGGAGCTTCAAAAGTCAAACCTGGTATTTTTAGGCTATTTTAGTTTGTTTTATGCTTAAATGGAAAAAGGTAAAATTCTTAACATGCAAAACCTGCACCTTTACCAGGACTATTTTGAAAAGCAGGCCTTTAAAATCCATTTTATAGTAGTTGCTGTCTGCTCCTTACAGTCGTTTGGGACACTCAGCACAGTAAATTTTTCCATTATGGCAAACAAAGCGCTTGTTGGCCAGACCACGGGCACACTTTGTGCATTTGAAACAATAATCGTGCCAGGATTCATCTTCGTAGTTAACCACACTGGTTCCTCTTCCAAATCCTGCTAGGAGAGAAAACAATTATAGGACGGCGATAGTAGCTTTTCCCATGGCTGGGTTAGCCTATCAACCAGCAGATCCCATTCTTACTGCCTCCTGTGCTTTTGTAGTCTTGCAGAACGTTTTTGTAACATTTAACATACTAGGCCAAAATGCAACAGACCTGCACTGTTCACTGCTCTGTATTAGTGAGATCCAGGCAGTTTAGCCTAGGCATGTGCGGCTTGTCTACAAGAGGCTTTTCCCTTGGATCTTTTTCCCAGGGAACTGTCAAGCTAAAGGAAAGGTCAAAGCAGAGCAAGAAGAGGTTGGACTAAGCCCACCTTGTTCTTACAGGCTCAGATCCACGCTCTGAGGTGCTGAATCAAATGCAAGACTTACAGGACTAGAAGGATAGTGCACACATTTCAGAGCTGAGTTTTGTGCGATTTTCATATGCAGTAACTAACTGGGGCATCTAAAATATATTAGAAGTAAAACAAATTGTCAGTTTGGGGCAATACAACACCGCTCTTCTTAGACTTCAAGTTCCCAGACTAAAATTGAAGTGTGAACAGTTCTACTTGGGGCAGTTTTGGAGGTAAATTTGAGGAGTTCAAAAGGTGAAGAGCTCAGTTACTAACTCAGCCTCCATCCACCAGGAGCACGTGGGTTATGTAAATTGTTGGAATAGGGCTTGGGATATTAGAACTGCTTCTGGTGTTGGTGGTCTCTGAGCTGCATGTCTTTGGGGATCACAGTTCTGACCTTAAGCACCCAGTGCCCTCAAGCTGCATTTATTCCAGCATACCTGTAATAGGATTCTTGCAACCAGCACACTTCTTGGCAACACATTCCTTGTAGCACTCAACACAGTAAAACTGATCCTCTACAGCTGTGAAGCGCTTCCCACCCAATTGCTTCTTGCAGTTGGAGCAAATGAAGCACTCTGAATGCCAAGGCTGTTCCTGGTAAGTGAGACCTCCAGAAGTGATGGGCTAGGAAGAAAAGAGCAGGGAAGAGGATTCAGAATCGGTACGGATGAAAAGAGATGACACTGGCATGGGGTGTATGGTATTAGGGGAGTTTTGTTATGGTGAAGATCATTTGAAAGTTTTCATTAAAATGAAATATTGCAACACTTAAGTTCCTCTGGACTGAAATCTTGCATGCCTGGAGCTTTCGTAATAGTTTATTTTACCTGCAATGACACTGCAATTCTATATTAATCAATTGCAAAAGTATACAACAGCTGTTTTGCAAAACATTGTTTTGTTGCTTGAATACACAATACATGCTAGAGAACTATAAACCTTGCCATCCCTAAAGCTAGCATAAGGCTGGTGCTCACTTTGTTTCAACAGATTTACACCCTGCTCAAGTACTCATGTGCCACAGCCTCTAGCTCTTGCATTATTACACTGTCAGTTGCTTGCACCAGTATCTCAATGAAAAAACATAAGCAATGGTACAGCTACAAGATGTACTCTTCTAGCTTCTAACAGACAGGTCAGGGCAAGTTTTGGCAACTGCCACTGCACAGGGAAAGGACTTACATTCTTGCATTTAGCACAGGTCTTGGCAAATTTATGCTCATGGCAGGAGACACAGTAGAAGTCATCACCCTTTGGGAAGAAGCTCCCAGATCCAATCACTTGCTTGCACTGACTGCAAGTGAAACAGTCCTTATGCCAGACCATCTTCTTGTATTCAACATTTTGGTCTCCTACAACAGACAGAAATAACTTGTTAGGTGGGATTTCAGGCCTGTGACAAGCTCCCCAACCTCAGGCAATGTAACATACCTGTAGGCAAGACCTGCCCATACAGAACTTTAATCATAACATGGACAAGGGAAGACCTGTTAATTTCTACATCCAACTTTAACTAGCCAGGGCCTTCCAGATTTTCTTAGATACTAAGTCAGTCAGGTACCAGATCCTTTCTGAGAAGAGGATCTTCATTTACAGAGCAAAGCTTTTGGTAGAATTTATCTAATACTGACTATTAAGGTGAACAATCCACATGAGCGTTAACTGCAAGGCAGCCTTTGAACGCTTGTCTAAAAATGACAGGTAAGAGCAGCAGTCAAAATGTGTACCACTTCTGTAGTTCTCCAGATTTTCATTGTGATACTCCTAACTGGAGCCTGCACAGCTCTTTTAACCTCCATGGTTTCGCCCTAGAACAGCACTCAGCATTCGTATCAGTATTGCTAGTACCAGTACCTGCAATAATAGGCTTGAAGCAGCCCTTACACCTGGGTGCATCCTCAGTGGCAGTGCAGTTACTACACCAGACCTTGTTGTTCTCCCTTAGCATGAAGGGCTCATTCACCAAGGATGTGTAGCACTTGAAGCAGCGGAAGCAGTTGTCATGCCAGTAACGGTTCTTGAAATGCAGCTCCTGCAACAAACAGAAACAAACTGAGCAATAAGCCCTTTTGCTGAGCAGCTCTAAATCTAGTTCTGAAGCAGGTCTGCATTCAGTGTTTGGAGGTGCAACCCAGCTGTGAGCAGCTGGGGAAGGCCATTTAACCAAAAGCACTGGCACAAGGGCCTTAGAATCACATTCAAAAAGCTACAGCTATGCGGGGTTTAAATTCACTTTGGACTTTCAAACTTCAAACTTTGAAATTCAAGGTTCTGTAAGTGTGGTCTTCTCTGGTCATCTTGTTCCTTCTAGTTTAGGTATATGTTATTACTACCATAAACATGAAGCAATAAACATTTAAACTGAAAAAAAAAAAAAATTAATCCTGTGTTTCCAAGTCCTTTGCCCATAAGATGAGTTTTTGGGAGTCTTATGGAGGCTGGATAAACTGCTGTTCTTTCTTCAGAACAACTCAGCATTCACAGTAGTTGGGTGGTCCTGTGTGGATCCAGGAGTTGGACTGAATTTTCCTTGTAGGTCCCTATCAGAGTACTTGCAAGAGAACTTGCTTTTGCACAGAAGCTTAAAAACAGGCCAGAGCCAGGAAAATAAGCACCTAGTCTAGGTGTCATCACCTATGTGACCGCTCACCATACCTTGGAGTCGGCACCGATGGGTTTCTTGCACTCGATGCAGGTGTTGGCACAGAACTTCTCAAAGCACTTGACACAGCAGTGGCGGCCCTCCTTCTGCACGTACTTCTTCCCTTGCAGCGGGTCACGGCAGTAGTGGCAGTCAAAGCGCTCCGACATGGTGCCCACAGTGTAACTGCCAGGCCCTACAAGAGGAAAAAGGGTAAAAGTTAGAACACCAAAGGCCTGATAACTGCTCCAGCTTCTTGGGTCTGGGCAGATGAGGAGTAATTTGAAGACGGCTCAGCCATGCGCATATGGTGGCATGCATGTGCCTCGAGGGCTTGTTGCTAGAGAAAGCAGCTTCTGGAACAGCAAAAATTGCCCCAACAGTGCAATCAGACAGCTCAATGGTTTATAAAACAGGACAGCTCTCTACCCATGCCACAGGCATTTTCCAGGTGCCTCCTGCTTTGCCTGTAGGGTCAAGGATAGGCTAACACACCATCATGCTCTGCTGGCTGCAGCAGACAACCTGTGTTCGGTCACAACAATCGTGAAGTCATACACCTGGTAAAGGAGGCAGCCTCCCATGTCACGTATTGCCATTTAGGACATAGGGAGAGAAGTACCAGGAATTCAGAAAAACTTGGGCTACAGCATTCAGCTTTGTGGGCTGGCTCCTGGCTGTGCTGCAGAGCTCAGCAAGGTCAGGGGCTGCCCTGCCTCCTGCAAGAGCTGTGCTTGCCACTGCACTTAGCATAAGCAATGTGTTAGTAACACAAATATTTTCAGTTCCCTTAATAGCCATCCAAGATACAAATGCTAGATTTCTGCCTACAAAGAAGCAGGTTTGGCTCTGGCCAAACACAAAAATGCAGCTCTGTGCCTCCTGGAGTGCAAACCGCTTTGCATGCCGTGCTGTCGAGCTTGCTCGCTCCATGGCTCCAGGAACACAGTTGCTGGAGAGGGGCGTGGAGTCACACAAAAGTCTTCCCCCATCACCTTCTTAAGAGGAAGGATACTGGACTGTTTTATTTACTTGTTTCACATCAAGCAAGGAGAATGATCACTCAGAGCGACTTGGTTCCTTATGGCAGGCCCACTGCGGGGCTGGCGAGATCCTGTCTGAGGCATAATCTGAGCAGAAATCACCGCCAACCAAGCACAGAATAGTTTCCATGTTTCCAGCCTAAGCCTGCAGCCAGCTGCAGCCCTCCGAGGCCTTTTGTGCCAGATATGTGTGCAGCTTCCAGCTGCCTGTTTCACTAGGCTTTCACATATAAAGTAATGAGGAAAAACAAGAAAAGACCTTTTACATTCTTACATTTAAAGAAATTTCTTCGGTTCATGCCAGCAGGGCTGCCCCATCACATGACTGCTCCCCATGGCCAGCTGGCTAATGCTCCAGCTGCGAGCCCAGCTGGGTGTGGGGGTCTCTTGACCAGAAGATTTTCCACTTTGGCCAGAGATGTAAGCTCACACTTTCCACAGATACTTGCCCCAGCCTGTGCCCTGGCTCAGCCTTCCAGACCACCTCTGCTAATGAACAGCTCTTCATTTCCCCACGCCCCTCCTCAGAGGAAGCCAGCAAAGCCCAGCCCAGGAGGCTGAAAAGCCCCTGGGGGTTTATATGAGTCCCCATGTATGTGTCTCCTGCATGCCTGTGACCCCAGCTCAGCGGAGCTCTGCTTCCCCATAGCTGGGATGCAACCTTGAACCTTCTTCAGTAACCAGACAGGAGCTGTGGCAGCAGTCTGGCAATGGGATGTCGAGAGGAAATTTAATTATTCTTAAGCCCTGGTTTAATTAATCTGTCAAGCCCTGGTTTCAGGGTCAAAAAGCACTGAGACCAAAATTGCTGACATTGTGGTTGGCTGCTTTGCTGTCTGTGACAGCAGAATCAGCATGACAGTATAAATCAGAACCAAGCGTGGGGTTTCAAGGCGTAAAGAAGATAGATGCTCTAGGGTAGCCATCATCCCTAGAAAGCCTGTGGGTCCCCTAGCGCTTGCCCTTGGCTGCTGGGTGCTGCATGGGCAGGACTACTGTGTTGTTACGGCATGAGGACCTGCTTACACAACTTCCTGGGCACCTGCCCACCCCAGTAATTCTAGATTTACCATCAACTATTTAGCCCATCCTGATAGCCACCAAAATCCCCCACTAGCAGGAGAGCCCCAGGCCACAAGATTGTTGTTGCAGCCTCTGCGAGGAGCAGGGCTCAGCAAACACAAACACACCAAGCCAAAGAGGTCCTGACCCGGGCACAGCCCCACCAGCACTGCCCTGCAAGCCCAGGCAGCGGAGCAAGCTGGAAAGTTTCTGTTCCAGAAAGCAGGACAGAGGATCCCAGGGAGAGGAACGTGACACAGGGAGGCTGCCGCAGAGGCAGGGGCTGGGTTCACACCCTTCCCTTCCCTTCAACTTACTGAAGCAGAGGCTGAGCTGGCCAGCATTGCGCTCTGTGGGACCAGGGCTGGAAACGCCGCCTTGCCAAGGTCAGGAGACGGCCATGTCCTGCTGACAACTACGCCAAGGGTTGTGTTTGTGCCGGTTCAAGTAAATGGAACAAACAGCTGGGAAACATGGAAACTATGTGAGCCACCGCCAGCCCTGCAGAGCTTTATCAAGCGAGTGGGTTTTATTTAGAAGAAACGCAGTTGCACAGAGTCCAGGGCAAATGGTATTGAAACGCTTCTGATACCAGGTTTAGGGTTGCTTTCAACCAGAAGATGTAATTGTGAACATATGGCTCAAGGAGTAACATGATCCAGTGTTCCCGTGCAACACGTCATCTGCTAACGTGAGACACACATTTATCACAGGAGCTTTAGAGCCCCACAGACAATTAACATCAGGCCTGGCAGCACCGGGAGCTTCTGCCCACCTTGTGCCATCTTATAGACCAAAAAGCCTCTCTCATACCTAAGCTGTGGCATTTATTTGCTCCCAGCTCTTACAGGAGCCTTCTGCTCTCAGCAGAACAACCCCTGCCCTAATCTAGGCTTCGAAAGGCACTTCTGTCCCCTTGCCTGCCACAAGGACACAAACACTGACCACGTTATCCCAGCAAACGCGTGTCTGCCCTCCCCTGCCATGCCGAGAGCCCACATCAGCCACACCATTCCCTACTACTCTCCCACAGGAGCAGCCCACTGGGGGCTGGTGACGAGAGCCCAAAAGTAGCGGTAACAGCTACACTGAGACCATGGGGACATTTCCCTGGGGTGAAGCAAACGTCCATGATGGCTTCAGAGCACGCTGCCCCCTGGAAGAAACGTTTGGCACCGTACTGCTGCTCCCCTGTGCAGTTCAGTCTCCTCACAGGAGGCAGACAGTACAGGCACTTGTTGTGTAACCAAATAAATACATTTTCTGACTGAGTCTAGATTTTGTAAATAATTTATCATGATTTTGGAAATGTTTGTCTCCTTAATAACTTCAGCCTCCAATTGCTCCATGTTCCCACCACTTAACTTTCCAAAGCTTAACCCTGACCTGTGTGCTGACTTGGAAAACAGGCAAATCATGAAACTCAGGACACACCAGGAACTACCCCCACTTCAAGCAAGGTGTCCCTCTCCTGCCGGCCTGGCAGAGTGCTGTCTAAATGTAGCTCCCTGATGAATCTGGCTACAGCTAAGGGGTGGCTGGACAAACCAGTGGCCTTCTCGAGTATCAGGGTATTTGGCACAAAAGACCTGCTGGAATTCAACCCTAACATTTACCTGCACGCAAAGGTACAAGTTAGCCACTTGTCCCAAAAGAGCATCTGCAGCTTTACAAAGCAGCCCCTCAGCCCACACACAGACGACCAAGCCTTTCATCTTTCAAACAAAGGTCTCAAATGTTTGGGCCCCACAGGCTTCCACGCACCTCAAGTCGTGCTGATGCCGTGCTGTGGAGCAGCCCCAGAGCTGTCCCAGGTGGTGGTCAGGGCTACACCACTGCAGCACAGCAAGCTTTGGGACTGGAAATCGTACAGACATGAGAAGCTCAGCCCCACAAAAGCTATGGCATTAAAACAAACCCTGCCGCTCCCTTCAGTTCCTGTCTCCCACGGCCCCGTGCCGGTTCATCCCGGTTCAGCCGGGCTGTGTACCACCACACAGCAGTGGTTTGCAGAACAAATGAAATCAAAGCCCTCAGCAAATGAAGCTGAAGCATAGCTGATAAGCAAAGCACTTAGCACAGGATATGTGTTAATGTCTCTGGGGAATATGTTTAAATGTGATAAACCACCAAGGAAGAACTTGAAGTGTGGTCTCTGAAAACAACCAAGGAAACTGTACTTAAACCTTACAGACAGTTCTGTCACTGAAGAAGGAAGATGAGGCTGAAGCTGTTAACCCTCTGCTGGGGTACTGGGTACACTGGGAAAGAGCAATTGCTTTTTGGCTCTCCGTCAGCTTTGTTGTTCTCAGCAGACTGAGTACACAGCCCCCATGCCAACAGCACCTGCCTGTTTCAGCCCAGGGCCTGTATCTGCTGCTGTGTCACCTGAGTCGCTACTCTCAGCATTCTTCTATATGTTTTGTGGTTTGCTATAAATACCAGGGAATACCCTTAAAAGAAGGGTCCTGTTAATCAGAAAGGAGAAGCAATGCTGAGAACTGCATCTCAAGGTCACTGGCACACTGCCCTGGACAACAAACATTTCTCTCTTTCCTTTGGCTTCGCAAATCACTTACAGGTCATTTTTGCTGGGAGGGCTGGCAGTGAAGAGCAAAGAGCTATGCTCTCCCATTGCCAGGCTGGGGCACATGCAAGTCCCATACTTTATAATTCAAAAATTAATCTGATGATAAAATAGAATCTTCTTTATTTAGAACAAGAACGGTTCCAAGTTCCTCAGGCAGTTGCCAAAGTCATTCCCTATGGTCCTATTGCCACCATGTCTGAGCACATCCCAATCATTATTAAATCTTCACAGTTCCCCAGGGAGTAGGGACGTGCTATTAAAGACACCCTGCAAACACATCCCCCAGGGCTGGCTTTTACACTTACTACAGAGCTCAGCTAAGGCTAACAAAGCTCTTGGAGTGCACAGCACCACTGCCTAGAGTAGGCCTGAGCACCAAGGCAGAGTTTAAGCAATCAAGTCCAATCCTTTCCAAACAAGCTAAATCAGTCAAGGCAAAAAAGTTCTGTTCAGTACCTAACTGCGTGTTACCTTCTCCTCACTTACACTCCCAGCTTTGTACGGACCTACACCATCTCAGTAGCTAGGTGCCCTTCACATGCCCAGGAGCCTGACACAAGGCTTTCTCTGGCTGCGGGGTTCCTGCCCCGGGGAAAGCGCTGTGGCACCCCCAGGTGATGTGCCAGGGAATGGAGCTCCCTGCTGCTCTAGGAATGGACACGGAGATAAAACTTGGTGGTGGCAGCACTCCAGCTGCAGCATCTGCTCAGCAGACTCTGTAGCATTTTACATCAAGCACAACAGTGAATGCTGGCAGGGCAGACCCTGCCCTTGGTTCAGGAGTCAGGACCAGCAGCCAGGCTGGACAAAGGCCCTCACACAGACCTGAAGGCTGGGGCATTTCTGCACCCCCTGAAAAGTGCACAGGATGTCAGGTGCCACTGCTGTCATTGCTTCAGTTTGCACGCTGGTTACTCTGGCTCGTGTTCGTTGCCGAGGAGCCAGGGCTTTTGTGACCAGCCCCAGCCACTTGTCCAAGGAGCTTGGTAATGCAGGAATTCAGACTCAGCTCTCATCATCTCAGTGCAGTGCCTGAACTGCTCAGCCAGAGAGAAGCACCCAGCAGTCACAGCTATTTTTATTATGCGTGTCTTAATTGTGATTACTGCTATAGCAGTACTTGAACCACAACCACTCCAATACCAAGTAAAGCCCGTTCCTTGCCCCAGAGAACATCTTCCCACAGGAACATGAGAAAGAAAAGAAAGAAACAGCCAGAAGTAGAATGAAGTGATGCTGTAGTATCAGTCAGTCTGGATGGGCTGAAGTTAACAAACGTCTTCTTACATCTGAATTGAATGGATTGCTCTTTTTAAACACCTTTGAGATGTTAAAAAAATGATACCATGGAAGTCAAATTTCACTCGGAGAGACATATTGCGTAATGTGTATCTGCCTCATACAAGCAAATTCTAAGTGAGTTACATGCCATGCAAGAAGCCTCATGTTCGTGCCTTGTCCCAGGTGGCTGAGCACGAAGCTGAGTTCCCTCCCTAATTTTTAAGAAGCTCTGTGCCCCCAGCCAGGTGTGGAGCACCACGGCCCCCTAGCTCTGAGTACACAGCAGCTTGGTCTGATGCCCACAGGAGCTGCAGCCCTGCGCTCCAGGGCACGTCCACCCCTTGGGCTACGTCCCATCAAGAGATGCAATAGCACTGCAGTTGTATGTTGTCACTTAGGGCTGTAAATGCATGCTGGGCACACACAAAATCAGCTTTTAAGAATCAGACAAGTTTTTTAAAACCCCAAGGAGCTTTCAATGGCTTAGTAATTGCATGGCTAAAGCAGACTAGTCACAGGTGGGGAGACACCAAATACCAGCATGCCAAGGGGGACATGCAAATCTGACATGCACTGTCAGTGTTAATGAGAAGGAAAAATTAGATTTTTATATTATTACTACTGGAGACAGTCGACCTCTTTGATCTACAAGATAAACACAGAAGATGGAGCAAGCACACACCACCCACTAGGGCAGAGCAAACCATCTGGGTTTACCCTCTGGGCTTCTGCTGCAGGTTTCCCTGCCCCAGGCAGCAATGCCACAACAAACTAGCTGCGGGGAGAAGTGCCATCCCCCACATTCACCCAGTCTTCCCCAAGCAACAGCTGAGCCCCAGCCCTCTCACAGCAGCAGGTACACAGCATGCACCCAATGCATTTTACAAACGCGTAAACATTTACAAGGCACACACACCATGCCACCATGCTCTTCCCAGCACCAGTCCCACACACAAGCCTATTTGTCATCATTAGTTACAGCTGCAGATCACAGAGACTTAAGACCACGTTTAAAAGAGTCATTTTTCTGTTAGCTAAACCTTCCTCCCTGTTTAGCAGCCATTGCACGCACAGGGTTTCTCCCACAATTCAGACTGCAGCACGACCGCTTTACCTGTGTGCCTGTGGAAAGCCATGATTAACAGCCCAAAGTCACAGGCAGCCCCTGAGGCAACAGAGTGCACGGTGTCTTGGCTGATTAGAAGCTGCCTCTTTCGATAACATACATTTAAACGGAGGCTATTAATACAGACGGGACTCCTACCAGATGTCCACTCCCCTCCCCAGAGATCACAACCTTAATCCCCCTTGAAAATTCTTACCATTTTAGGTGATCTGAGAGAGAAGAATAGGATCCAGAGACCTCTGTGGGCAACATTCAAATACCTGCCCAGCTACTCAGCACCCAAATTAGTCCCAAAGGCAGAGAGTGCCTTAGGAACTTGACCCATGCTAGTACTATTTGGCCCTGGCTTTGGAGCTAGATTGTGTCTCATAACAGTCCTGAGCTAAATTACAGACCCAGCGTCAATTCTGCACCGCTGCTGCCAAAGGGAGGAAGAGAATCACAGTCCCCAGGGCCAAAGGGGCTGTGGTCTAAAGAATCAGCTCTGGACCATACACGAGGGGCTGTCCCCTGTCTGTAGGGCCCAGAAAAGCCAAGGGTTGCATGCCTGGGGACCCAGCAGATACTATGGAGAAGCACCAGGAGCTACATTCCTGAGAGTTGGACTTGTATTCAGCATGAGGGGCAAGCTGAAGTTTTACTGCCTGTAAAACTACCATGCCTGGTCCTCATCCAGCTTTTACCCTAAGGAACCTCAAGGCGTTAATCATTCAGAGTGAATGAGTCCTTGAATGAGTCCAGCACTTTAAAAGCGAGGTTTCATGATTATGGGGCTTCTCTAGCATCTAACAGTATGGTTGGGCTCATTCCCTGATAGGATTACAGAGAGCAATGACTCAGAACTCTACCCTCTTTGCTCAGGTGTCCCCAGAGCTCTGTAGCACAATGAGAATTTTGGCTACCTACTTCTACTCGAGCTATGGCAGGGAGCAGAGGGAGCTCTGGTTCCAGGCTGGCTCCTGCATGCAGACACAGGCTGCAGCAGCAGAGGCAGCTCCACGGCCACGCTTGCTCGGGGTCACGCAGTCAGCAGCAGCACGTGTGGTCGGGGCCGTGGCCAGGGACACCCAGCCGCTAATCCTGCCTTGACACTGACTCATGGCATGGCCGTGGGAAGGGCGGTTAACCTCCCTGACAGCCAATGTTTTTCATTCCAGTCACAGCCCATCATGGTGGTGTCTGGCCTCCGAACAGCCTGGCACTGGGCACGTCGCTGCTTCCCACCAAAGAGGTGCCAAGGAACTCCTCAACTGCATTTGTGGGACGGGGAGTACAGAGCCTTCACCCCAGCACCAGGCTTGGTGACCACCCCAGGCCTCTATGGCCATCATACAGCCCCCACGTAACACATGTGAAAGGTCAGCATCATTCTGACATTCCCAAGTTTTCAGCATTGCCTGGAAAAGGCCCCACTTGACAGTGTACTGTCCCAAAACAGCATGGCATGGATCCACTTGTGCAGCAGTATGAGGCTGGGACACGTGCTAACGTACTAGCGCACCAAAATACTTTGGCTAGAAAAAACCCTACATTACTCTGCCCCAGCTCATCTATAAACTCAAGCAAATTGTTTGCATAATTCAGATGGTAACAGGAACCCTAACAACTGGTATTTTCCTGTGCTAATCTTGCTGAGTGCAGTGTAATATTTACAGACATGAGTTCATTTTTGGCAATGCATGTCAAGTTTGCACCATTAACCATTCTCATTCCTTTCTAGTTCCCTACACAAAGCACTGGCATGCTCCCACCTGGCCGTCATTTCCTGCTTCCCCAGGATACCCTCCGCCCCTAATCACAAACAGTAACCCTTGCTCCCCATCCTGAAAAGCAGCACTGCCAGCAGCTGCCACGTCCCACCCAGAGGTGGCTGCAGTCCAGCTGCAGTGTGGCAGCATCTCAGAGGCACGCGGAAAGTAGGGATGGACACTTGGCCATTAAAGCACTTTGCATGCACAAACACATGGGTGTTTGCAGCGTGACAACAGGCACGAGCTGGAGGAGGTGGCAGGGAAGATGCTTGACCCAGCAAGAGGAGCAGGACCCAGTCCTGCTGATGCCAGCAAAGTTTCAGCGTGAGCCTCCTTGGAGCTACATCTCATTGCACAGCTCCAAGGCCCTGGCAATACCCCAGAGCTGTCTGTAATATTCTTATTTTTCTTGAATTTGTGGCCTCCTGGGCCAGCACAGCAGGAGATGGATGAGAACAACACTTGCTGAGAAGACAGAGCTGCTCTTGTTGTTTTGGCTTGTTTTAGCCACATGACCCTGGGCAATTCATATCTGCCCCTATAAGCCTCCTTCTTCCCTGCAAGCCCAGCTCCCTCCAGAGATGATTAAACACACTGGTGGTGCAAGGAATGACACAAGCAACAAGGAGGGACATTGTTGCCCTGTGAAACATGGCATGGAGCAGAAGCCACCAAGCAGGAAAGCCTGCCCCAGAAAGGAGGCAAGCCAGACCTGCCTGAGCACCCGCCAGTGCCCGCAGACAGTGTGCGCCACTCATGGGCACATTGCATGGCCTCATGCAGTGTCACTACGAGGTCCCTACTCCCACCTCCTCCATGCCACCACGCTCTGCCAGAGCTGGGCAGAGAGGAGAGCGTGCTGCAAACACATCAATAAGTGCACAGCAGGACACACAGGCTTAGGTTTTCAGGTCTTTATCGTGAAACCTCATCTGTCCTGTAGGTTTTCAGCCCCACAGGGAGCTGGTCTGGACACAGTCACTCCACCATGCAGGTCCAACTACAGAGCAGCATGGCTGGTGCATAGTGTCATCTGCTCGGATAGACAAATGATTCACATTGTGGTTTCCAGAGTATTTTCTTGCCCTAACAATCCTGCCAGAAAAGGTCTGGGCATCTCAGCTTGCCTACACATCCTACTGTCACTCAACAGGCTGCAAGTCCTAAATAGAGACAGTATAACCCAGGCATTGATGAACTATTAGTCACCATCATCAAAGAAAGAAGCAGGCAGCAGTAAATACGAGCAGGAGGGGGGCACCTGTCCACCTTAGGATTAACACTTTACTTTCTGCTTCCATACGCTCTGCTTAGCTACGCACAGCAAACCCGCACAGAAAAGCACAGCCACAATTCAGTGGGCTCCCCACAAAAGCCAGGGCTGCAGGATGCTCCCCAGCCTTTCCGTCCTGCAGGCTGTCAGGGCTGCTGCAATAGCACGGGACCTGCATGGCCCCATCAGGCAGGGCTGTGTCAGGCAGCACAGGGCTTAGCACTCCACATCCAGGTTTGCTCCCACCTTTTTCACAAACATTTCCTTCGTTTCAAGTAACTGCAGATTCAGGTTTTTTTTTGTTGTTGTTTTGATTTTTCTTCAAATCCACTCGCAGCTTGCATGCAGTGTGCATTCTCCCACAGCAGGGAGCACTCCTTCTGTCCATCCTACTGGAGACCTGAAATTTCCCTTGGCTCTGCTGAGGCAGAAACTAAACAAATTTTGTGAACAGCTCTACAAACAGCTCCCCAAACCACTTTTTTTTTTTTTTTTTCCTCCCTCTAATGACACAAACACCAGCAGCATTAGGGTCCAGGACTGCCACTGAGGGCTGATCCAGTTCTCCAAGCACTCAGTATCCTGTGTGCGCTTCCTGCTCCCAGCACTGGTCCTGCGCTGGTGAGAGGACTGCGGAGCGGTGTTTGCACAGGGAGGACTACAGGCAGAGAGCCCCACTGGGCTGCCCCCTTCTAGCCAGGCACCCTGTGTTCAACCCACACACAGACCTGGGCCAAAATGCAGTTTCCACCTAACCCTTTCAAACAGTGGAAAAAGCCATCTTGGTTATACACCAGACAATTTCTCTTCAAAGTATCACATAAATGCTTCAGAAGACTCAAACCTGGCACAATTCCCCTGCTTTGCACACAAGGATGGCCCTCCACACCCCTGATGCATCTTGCAGGTGAACTCGTGTGAACACAAGACAGGCTGGTTCACAAGGATGCACCCACATCGACAGTAAAGCCAGCAAAGACGTCAGTGCAGTGACAGAGGACAGACATGCCAGCCATCAGACAAGCCTCGTGATCTCAGGGAGCCAGCTCAGCCCATCCTCCGTGGGATCCCACTTCCCACGGGGAAGGTGGAAAAGGAAACGGGCAGCACGTGGCAAAGGCACCCCAGGTGTTTTCCTTCCATGCTGAACGGTCATATCCATGTGCTGAGCCTGTCAGTGCTAAGGGGAGCTTTTAGGATCAGCTATGGAAATGTGGAAATTTATAAGACGGTAGATACAGGCTGGGTAGCCCTCCACAAACTGGGATATAATGTGAGTCCAAAAAAAAAAAAAAAAAAAAAAGAGGAGAAAAGATGCGGATAAGAAAAGACAGTAACAGACAGAAAAGAATGGCCCAGAGATAATGGAGCTGGAAATAAAGGAATCTGAAAAACAGCAAAATTGGGAAGACCTATAAACTGGGTTTTTCCCATCTGCCTCCATCCACAGTCTGGACTGTTTCCAGGACTATTCCCATGGCAGCTCCAAATTTATTTCCCTGCTGCCATCTGCTCTGCAGCTCCCCTCTACACACGCTCCCGACTGGCACTTGTTCCTGTCAGCTGTTGCTGACATGGCAGTCCTCTGGTGGCTGCTGAAAGCCAAGCGACACCAAGGCTTGAGGAGAGCATCTGTGTATAAATCAAGAGCTGCTTTGTAGGCACAAGGTTTTGTTCAGCTCCTGTCCTCCTCTGGCCTGCATCAGGAGCAGTGGAAGAAGTCCCCAGTTTAGCTTCTCAAAGCCACATTCTCACCCACACTGGCCAGGCCCCTGCATTCAAAGCTCTAAGAAGAGCTCCAGGGCTTCTGCTCACCGCAGTGCCCGGAGCTTTGGCTCCAGACGTCCAGCTAAGCAGTGCTGCTGCTTCAACAGTGATGGGTGCGATGCCTCTCAGTTACCTCCAGCGCTTCCACCAGATGGATTCCACGTGATCCTTGGGAAAGCCCTCCCCAAGGCCAAGCAAGCTGCACCACAACCACCATTCCCCCAGCAATTACTTCACAGCTTCAGCTTAGGACAGCAGAGCTCTGTTAGGGCAGTCCTGGCTGACTGCAGACGTCTTTGTTCAAGTTTAGACGCAGTCACATGCAGGAGGAGTGACTGGTGGAGTCAAAGACATGGCAGAGGTTTACAAGTCACTGCTTTCCCCCATGGCTTAGCACTGGCTTCACAACTGAAAGCGTAACTGAAGTCCCTGTGAAATAAATACTGCGCTGATGCCGGCCAGGCAGCATGGCAGTCTTTTCCAGGAGAGATGAAGTCTGATGAGCACTCACAGCAATATAATCTTACCATACCCATGCAATAAGTGCTCATGTTGAGGCTTCACCAAGTAGTTAGTGAGCCATCACCGAAATGGTATTTCACAACCTCCATTATGCTCTCTGCACTCCTAATTGCTTTCAATTACTTCTCATAGGCACGGCAGCTGGCTGAGTGATGCTGTCCCCCCGTGAAGTTAAACAGCTCACTGTGGAGAGCACAGAAGGAAGTTCAGCTATGTGCATCACTGCCTGAAAGCTGGGTCATTCACCCTCACTGGAAATCTACCCATTACAAATCAGAAATTAGCAGCTTCCCAGCCAGCAGCTCTCCGGCATCCACCACACGGGCCTCCAGCAGCCCTGCCGCCCTGCTGCATCCATTCAACGGGACCTGGCAGCCAGAAGGACGAGGTGGGCATTACAGGCTATGCCTGTACTCTTCCTCCAAAGGCAGGGAACACATAGCGTGCTGAGCCCAAACCCCACTTCCACTATTTTATTCACAGGAGAGAAGAAGAAGGAGCTATTTGTGGGTGGACCGTGATCCTAGCAAAAGACCTTCCAGGGATTTAGCACATGGGAGACACTGAAGACACAAAACTTCAGCTGAGGTGGTCACAGATGGGTAAAGCAGATGCTTGTCAGAATACGGGTAGGCAGAAGCATGCTGCCTGGCTATGGGTGAAGCTAGCCCACCACTTGGATGAGAAGGACGTGCCCTTCCAGGCATTGGCATGCTGGCTGGGAAGACTCCCTGGCATCCAGCACACCATCAAAGCACTGCCCGAACTTGGCACAGGCACCAAGGCCATGTCCTGAGTGCTGATTTAGAGCTGGCGGGAGCCAGCCCTGGCATATGGGTTTAGCAGAACAACCAGCCCATTACCTCAGGCATGGGACAGTCACCTCCAGCAATATTAGCATTTTGCTATCTATACTTTCTGCTAGACAGCACTGGTGGCTGAAAGGACCTAATCACCCTTGTTACGTGGCCGTTTTTAAAAATAACATTTCCCAAAGCCCCACAGTGCATAACCCTGTGTCCATCTCAGATCCAAGAGCCAAAGGAGATCATCTTGCAGGGCTGACGGAGTATTTTTGGGCACTCTGACTAATTGTCAGGACATATGCTGTGCATTCTTCACAAGGAAAAACAAAGCTGCAAAGTCCTCTCCAGTGAGGCCTATGGGGTTGGATTAGTCACAGAAGTTATTCTCAGTAATTCTCTGCTTTGGGAGGGTTTGATTGCATTTCCAACTGCTGAGAAGGGTGTTTTAAAATGGAGGAAGGGGTCCGCTTCCTTGCAGGTTGATACCAATAATAACGCTGCACCAACAAGGGCAGAAGTGAAAACCCTTCACCCTGGAGTGACTCCAAATTCACAACTGGTTTTTTTTTGTTGTTGTTTTTTTTTTTTTGCATCACACCACATCAGCATTTACTCGAAGTGCCAAGGACGTGCTCCAGAACAGCCTGGAGATGTGCTCCAGGACAAGCCAAGGAAAGGACACTCATTTGAGGAGCACAAGGAGGCCCACAAGCACCCACACACTTGTAAGACAGAGCTGTGGTGCAGCCTCCTGAGACGCCTTGCTCTGGTCCTGCATTGTCACACATTTTCTCTGCTGAAACAAATGTCATTTAATTTTCCCCTTTTCACAGGCACAGTTTGCGGCCAGAGTTCCTTTAAGCCACTGTTCACACTAATACTCTGCAAATCAGCACTTCAAGTCTCTCATTAAAGCCCTGACCATGTTACAGCTGCACACCACCCTGCCCAGCCAGGCTCTTTGCCCATCTCCTCTGTCAGGGAAGTCAGAGACCTTGCTGGACTAGGAGACCACTCGCTCTGCTTCTACTGAACTTGCCTTGGCTGCTCCTTTGCAACTGACTCCCAAATACAAAGACTCAGGCAAGATCAGATAAATCATCCAGACTTCAAGAAGAGCCCGAAGCCCTGATAAATGAGTACTCTGCCAGCCGTGTCCCTCTTCCTCCTCCAGACTCAGGAGCGAGGTGTTCCTTGCTCAGCAACTGCAGAGCCTTGATGCACAGCAGCCAGACACAAAGTCCTCCTCAGAGGTCATCTCCCCAAGAGGAATATCTTTCACCCATCTCCTCAGCACCTCAGCTCTGCACTCTCACGCCAGTTTAATGCAGCCCTCACCCAGCTCCTTTTCTTTATACTTATTAAGGCAACAAAGCCACTGTGTGCAATATTGCCAGAACACTCAGGGACACGCAAGTCCAGAGCAGCCCATGTTTCCCCATCACTGTGTGAGATCCAAGCACACTTTGCTCTTCAGTCTCAAAGCTGTTTTAATGCTTTAACCCTCACTGCTGCCACCCCTGTTCTGCTGGCCCACACATTCCTGCTTTCCCTTTCTCTGGCATACAAACATCAAACCGTGCTCTTTTTGTTCAGCAGAAACACAGCACCAAAAGCACACATACCTCAGGGTGACAAGAGCTCTCTGAAGTCTCCACCAGTGCTTTCTGCATATTTTTCCCCTAAGCTGCACAGCAATTTCCACTGAGAATAAGTGTTGTCAATTCAATTTCTAATAGCGGCATTAAAATGTATGAGCCATTTCTCTGGAGTCAGGAATAATTTTTTCAAAGTGCCTGTGTGCTACAAGAACATAATTTTCATTTTTCATAAAGCTATCAGGATCCCAGGTCTCCCTGGAAATCATGTCAGACCAGAGCTGGGCAAGGACTACACTGAAGAGCGTTCTCTATGGGGTTGGTTGGAAAACACTCAATTTAAAGAAAAATAAAAATAATTTTAAAAAAATAAAGTTTTCATCAGGGTTAGGATTCAGTTTCTGCCAAAACCAGGGGGACCCAGCCCAGCCCTCAGCCCAGGCACGAGCCCAGTGCTGGTTTGCAGCATCGCAGCTGAGCACCTCGATGGAGGCTGTTCAGGGGGCTGGCAGGGAGCAAGCAATTCACCTCCCCCCGGCACCATCTTGCTCCAGTTCTTGGGGAACCTAGCAAAACTGCAGTCGCTTTGGAGTCTTTGGAAACGTTAAGATCAGTAAACTAATACTTGACAAGACCTAGCAGAGACAGACCAGCCCAAAGCAGTATGGGGAAGCAAGGTTATTTATGCTGCTAA
The DNA here is from genome assembly GCF_011077185.1 of Oxyura jamaicensis. Taxonomy (NCBI): domain Eukaryota; kingdom Metazoa; phylum Chordata; class Aves; order Anseriformes; family Anatidae; genus Oxyura; species Oxyura jamaicensis. The sequence goes on from NC_048896.1 coordinate 7,605,382, forward strand.
ACTGAATTTGCTCCACATTTGCTGAAGCAGCAAATGCCTTCGTCCCTCACCTCCACGGGGACAGGCCAGGGGCTGGGACTCCTCTCCCACCTTCCCACCACAGGTCTCACAGCAGCAAAGCATGCTACAGCATTACTATCAGTGCTCACTCTTGGAGCAATGGGCAAAGCCTACAGGCTGTTACATTTATCATACAGAAACCCTGGAATAAGAAAAATAAGATACTTAGAAGTGTGCTTAAATTTATACACATAAATAAACCAACTGGAGTTGGTACAACCACTTATGTGTTTCATTAAGCCATCCTCTGCTCTGTGGCTGGATCCAGGCCCAAAAAATGATTTTGTTTTCTTTTTCAAGTAGCAGTGAGACAATAAATTGAGGGACAACGTGTAACACAGTCTGCAAAGGGAAACAACCCCTCTCAGTACAATTGCTGCTGGCTGTCAAACTACTGTCCAAATCAAACTACCACAGGATCGGCTCCGTAAGACAAAAAAGCAGTGTTAATTGCACACAAGTGCTAGAGAAAACTGTCAAAAAGCTAAAGCAGATGTGAAGCAGTGGCTTGCTTTCTCTTAAAATGAGCTTGTGCAGCTGCATTACATGAGAGCCCACAAGCGCCTGCATTCCCCTGGGAACAGGGCAGAGCCATGGGGAAAGGGAGAGGTTTCCAAATCCTCAAGAACTTCTCCACCAATTATGAGGGACTCTACTGAGTGTAGGACTCTACTGTCACCTTGCTAAATTACATCTATTAGGCCAAATTCTCTTCTCAGCTGTGCTAGAGCCAGCCCATTAGCAAGCCTTGCCTGCTTTCTACCAGTGTTGAGCCAGGTTAGACTCAGTCCTGGCCAAGCCCAGGATCTGAAAAGTATGGCAGTCATTTCAGCTGTGCAGAGACAGCCTAAAAAAGCAGACATGCCTTGGTACCAGTAGGTGAAACAGTGGGGTAGGGACAGGCTGCTGGAGGAGAACACAGCCAGGAGAGACATCACAGACCTGCAGGGATGCTTGTCCCACCCCCAAAACCCAACACCTACTGCTCCATGCCATGGAAAAGAGGAGACAGAGAATGTCAAACCCCACATCAAATAACTCACATGCACACTACACAAGCACTGCCTCATCTCCAAAGGGCTACTGAAAGCAAAAGACACAATGCCATAGAGCAGCCTGTTAGGTGCCTACCAGCTCAGTTGTGGGCAGCATGGGGGATGTGGCAGCCAGGGCACAGGGCTCCACCACACAGAGGAGTAACGCAGGCTCAAAGCCAGCCATTTGGGTGGCACAGGCACTCTGAGAGCACTCTCAGCTCCGTCCCAGCTATAAAAGGCAGATGCATGCAGGTGGACTCATACTTCTTTCAGCCGAATCTCACTCGGTTATAACTCCTCACATTAAAAATCACCTTCTTTAAATGCCACCCAACCCAACTGTTAGGGTCTCATGAAACTCTTCCCTAGGGCTGATCACTGAATATACTGGCAGCTGTGACACAGAGCTGCCCGTGATGCTGAGGGACTTGGTTGTGTCACCAAAGCGTTTTCCACATGGCCCCATAGAGCAGCTAGAAGAAATCCACCCACAGGCCTGGAAGGGATTTGCAAGAACACAGAGACCTGTCACTCAGTGCTTGTAAAATTATAATAAAAGACTTCCAGAACATAAAAATACCTCTGCTGAAACCAACGTGCTGTTTATAGACACAACCTTTGTCCCTTGCTCTAGAATACATTTGGATAAGCCATGCAGTTCATCCAAAAAAAGATTGAGTTTTTGTATCATGTGAATTTGTTTGTGGATTATGTTTCAGGGGCTCAGCTTTTGTCTGCAATTGTGCTGCTGATAATCAATATCTGCTGTTGATAATTGGTATCTGCTTTCAATCACTATGTCTTAAAGGGTTTGATGAACTCCATCAATGGGCCTCTAGCTTATGCACTGCTCCATCAAGACCTCCACCCCTAACCCCACTGCCCTTTTGTGGCTCATCCCCAAAGGCAAGAGGAGGGCACGAGCAGGACCATGGGATGCTGCAGTGCAGCTCTGTGGTGCCACTGTGAAGGAAGGAGGAGAGTGGGTGCTTGGGGAGCACTTCAGGGATGGGTAGACAAAGAAAGGTGCCAGGTGCCATTACCAACATCAGCCCCTCAAACAGCAAGTGCTGGTCTTGGTACTGTTCTGGTTACATAAACCAGTGGGTGCAATAAGGGCCAAATGTTTGAGCTGCTGGGGTACATTGCAGCAGGTGGGTCACGTTTTTCTTAGTCCTTGTTCCAGCGCCTGGAGCAGCAGCAGGGGAGAGGCTCCACTGGTCAGATTCACCCATGTAACTTCAGAGGCTTAAAACCAGCCCTTATCTACAAGCCAGGTATCAGTTTACCCTACAACCCTTGCACAGGGAGCGGTTTCCAAAACAGGGGAGGGAGCAGAGGAAGCAGTCACTAACGCCCCTGGGGCTCTCTGACCCATGGTCCCACCGGGAATGTCACTGCAGCATTTCCAGGAATTGTGAGGGACTGGGCTCAGCAACAGCCCCATGCTCTGTCCCCTGCACGAGCTCATTTGCAAGGCAAAAGCCTTCTGGCAAAGCAGCTCGTGGAGCATCCAAATGTCGGCAGAGCAGACAGCGTTCCTGGCGCTGGCTCCCTTTCCATCCGGCTGCTCCAGCTCAGGCACCAGCATTGCTCAGAGGATGAGCTCATCGCTATTTCAGGTTGAATTTGCACTTGGCCATCTCCCTGGTAACCAAAACAAATTACTCATTGGTTTATACTAGATTTATTGGTTGTTTGTTTCAGTGTCTAGTGAAGTACAGAGTTTCACCACACTACAGCAGCGATGTAGCCTGGTGTCCGGGAGCGCGTAGGACGGTATTTACAGCCCTTGCTATGGAGATGGGCAGCGCTAGCACGGGACGTCAGAGGGAAAGGTAACAACGGGCTGATCCCAGAGACGTGGAGCTGTAAAAAGCAGGTGTGCAGCACAGCCTGAGCTCACACACTGCACAGATGTTGCCGCACGGCAGCCTCCTGCCACCCAGACACCAGGCAGGTGTCGGCCGCCTCCAGCACAGCAAAGCAGCCAAGGAGAGGCTGCTCACAATCCTCCTCACCCAGAAATCAAGTAATCCTTCCCAAAACAGGTATCTGACACTAGTATATCCACTAACACCAGCTATCATCAGCTTCATTTCACAAGTCAGAACCATGAGGACACGAGCCAGTTATAGGACTCACTGCCTGTTTATGCTCTTGGACAGGAATTTTCCCCCATTCATCATCACAGGCACCAGCACAAAGGGCACAGAGAAGCCAGGGAAGCAGGACTAACTCCACTGTATTTGCCCACAGAGTGCTTGAAAGGAATCAGCAGTTCCCATTTTTCTGTCACACCTAGACCTGAGCCAAGATACAGCTCAGAAGTTGCCCAAATTGTCATGTGTACATTTAACAGAGGCTTTTGTTGTTTTTGCTGAATGTTTTTGCAAGAAATAAAAACTCTATCCCGATGATCTCAATCCAGCAATCCAAAACGTTCATGCATGTGTCCTGCAGACACATAACCGGTGGCTGGGGCCCCAGCCCTGTCTTCCCTGACGAAAGCAGGCAGGTTGTGTCACCTTCCCGCAGGAGACCTGCTGCAAGCAGCCCATCCTGCCACACAGGCAGGTCCAGAGCTTCCACTTCTAGCTGAAAACCGCTATGGTGATGATGGCATAAAGGGAAGATTTCAGCAGATGGCATGCTCTTGCATTAAATGGAGAAAATCAGGGTAAAATAAGACTTCAGTCCCTGCCGAGCATCTCTGTGCCTCCACAGGGTAAGCGTGGGCTGCCTTCTGGTCCTGCTCTGATACTGCCAGCCGTGCCATCTCCAGAGGCAGCACCGAAATACGTTATACAGCAAGTGGCATTTACCTGGCAGGCTGTTCCAGGGTGGAAGCATGACTGGCTTTCAGTCAACAGAACAGGGGTAGACAGGAAACAGTATTTGCATGTGCTGAGTGAAATATATAGCTCTGTGTATTTTTAAAGTTAGATGAGACCAGAGAGAGAGAGGGATTCTTGCACCCTTGACTGCTCACTACTGGCTCTCCTATGGTACTATCAGAAGCAAGACCAGGTTGAGACAATGCTTAGAGATCACCAGGGAATTTTAAAGAGGAAATAAATCAGTAGGAATTACTTATATTTCTGCATCAGAACTAAATTAGGACCACACAGCCTGCTGCTTCTGGAGGCGCTCTCTGCATTTGCATTCCCTTAAACCACCGACAGCCCTGCAGCAAATGCTGCACAGAATAGCAGGATGCAGCGCCTGGCCCACAGGATGCTAACAGGATCCTAACACTGCCTCAGCAGGTTGTTAATCTGAACAACTGGTCCACTGGGTCAGGTAAATCATGTTAGAAAAATTCTTGTAGTGCCCAGCAGCAGCGTGACTGCACAGAGCTGTCCCAGGGTAGCCCATCCCTCAGGATGCAGGTAGTCCTGGGAACGGCAGATCTGTGGGATGTTTTAAAAAAAGCTCTCTGCTATGCCAATAAGAGAAGGGGCAAAGCAAGGGGGCAGAGCACGAAGTGAAAAAGACTCAAGAGTCCAAAAATGAGAAGAGACGACAGAAGCTGGAAAGGCAGGCAGGCAGTGCCTCAGAAGTGACTAATTCCAAGCCTTTGCTCCAGTGTTTATTATAGAAAAGAAGAGATAAGAAAGGCAGCTGGTGGTAACAACTGCCAGGGGAAGCCAGTCCCAAGCTAAACAAATTGCAAAGGCCTTGCAAGTAGCCAGCCAACTCAGAATGATTCCCATTACTTGGGCCATTTCTCTGGAAGAAAGTACATTATTTTCTCTCACCCCACCTTGGTATTAGCAATAAGGAAGCTATATTGTGGGTGGTTTCATAGTAACTCTAAGGAGTGCTCAGCCAGGTACCACTGGAAGCACATGAAAACTGAATATTCTCCACTGAAGGCACCTAGCTGGGACAAAAGCCAGCTAGCAGCCACTGTGGGCCAGACCAGCTGTGGGTTTAGTACTGACCACTTGTTTTTCTTAGCAAGGGAATAAAGGCACATCCAGCACACTGGTCCATAATACAAAGTTCTGGTGAATTGAGTGTTGGTGTTTTGTTTGTTTTTTCTTTGCTGTCTTTGGCCAAACAGAACAATGGAGACCAATTTTGGCTCTGCCAGAAGCTCTGAAGTCCTCTTCTGCTTAGACACTGCTGTAATACAGGAACACGCACATACTGGTGCAGCCACTTTGTCACTAAAGGTAGCTTACAAGAGTCAAAAGCAAAGTAGGTCGATCATCCATCCCTGTGCCAAGTGTGCCTCCAAAAAAAAAAAAAAGCGTCCCTTGGCACATCCAGTACATGCAAGTGCTTGTTAACAGAGGTCCCTTAAACCCTTCATGTCAGGATGTGGACACCACTGACACTAGCCATCATTTGATGAAGCTCCCTATCTCCAAGCATCAGGGTCTCTGATGTCTTGAAGACAAGTGGGAGGATTTTCCTGAAGGAAAGGCATTTTTCAGCTATTTATCTTGTTCTTCCTCTCATCTACACCACAGATGTACAAATGTCAGAACTTGTAGAACTGCTGAGCTACAGTAAAATAAGAAGTAAATGGACTCTAGAAGATTTTATTCCAAGTCATTACACCTCAAGATACACCTGTTATGCAGATTTTGTTCTTTTCCACTCCAGTCTGGTTTCCCCTTTCCAGGAGTAGTAAGACACGAAAAACCAGGAAGGCAAAGAGCCACCCTGCACTGCTTATTCCCAGCAGGAAGAGTTTTTTCCCCGTTCTTCCTTTGAGGTCAGGGTGACAATTTGTGCTCTGCACTTGATCCTAGCAGATCACAAATGTAGTCATACCTCACCACTTTTAATTCCTCGCAGGTACTGGCTGTTCACTGCCCACACATCTGTCAAGCAGCCAGCTCTGCTGGGCAGGTGAAAGCAGAGGTTTCCATCTCCAGTTCTTTTCCACTATACAGGAGAGAGAGATCCCAAATTACATCAGTCTCTAGGCTCTGCTCAAGAACCAAAAAAGAACAGGCACATCCAGGGAATTAGTGGATCTTCTGAAAACACCGTTCTCTCCAAGCAATCTGAGGTCAAGAGGTTTTGAATTTTCTATTTGCAAAAATAATGCAGCTCTCTAATACAATCCAAACCAAAACTGTAACTTTGCCTTAAAGTTTCCAGTCAGGCGCACAGCAAAATACCACCACTTCCACCCTGGGTTGCAGCTCCCTTGCTGTCAGGAACCCTGTCGTGACTGTCCAGCCTTTTCCAGGACACTCTTTAATTTGGCCTTCCCCCCCCCCCCCCCCTTTTTTTTTTTTTTTTTTTAAGATTACTTCCCCAGGACCCTTTTTATCCCACTCCAGCACGGCTATAATACAATCCTTGCCCTGATTTTGAACAGCTCCTAAGTCCTAAATGTCATTTTAACCCTCTCCTCCCATCAGATGTGAGCCCTATTTGCCACGAGGGACAAGCTGGTTCCTTAGAGGGAGAAGCACAGGAGCATCCACCCATCATCGGTCCCCCAGACAACACTGCTCTGTCTTGCTCCAACAGCAGGAATTTGCTCCAGCAGCACTCTTGCCACCACACACACTGCGGTGATGTCCCGGAGCCGGCTCTGCGCTGCCCATCTCCAAGGGTCCCGGTCAAAGCATGTCGGGGAGCTGACCCACACCGGGCTGCTCCCTGTGCCTGACCCCAAGGGAAGCCCCAGTGCCTTGGCTCATACATGCTGCCAAGTGCTGCAGACAGGGTTTTGCCAGAGCACAGGGATTACAGCACTCAAGCCAGAATATACAGCACAGTCCTTCTAAAACTACATTGCAGAAGTGGAAACAGGCATTTATCTAAATAGCATTTAATCCTTTAGGGTTCTAGTGTCTTGGAGAGGAATTTTAACCAGATGGCTCAAATCAGGATATCTAAATGAAACATGAGGTCTCTTTCTTCCTCCCACACTTGCTCTGCCAAAAATCAGACATAAAATGACTGATCTTAGACACTTTTGTTATTATCCCTGAGTCTTCCATAAAAAAGAAATGGGAAAAAAAAAAATCACAGTGAATCAAGCTGAAGCATCTTGACTAAAGCTGACAATGTGTTTTTGATAACAAAAATCACAGGTCTAGTCTGGGAAGGTTCCTTATATACACATTATTTCCATTACCTTTTCAGGCAAAAGTTATTCTGCTTAACCAAAATTACAGAACTGCACCTGAAACCTCAGCTTTGCTACCTAAATTCCCCAGCATTCCCCCAGAAGGGGGGTAAGCTCTGAAGGGCATCATTCACATAGGCTACCGCTGAAGGGGCAATATTACTCCTGACTCCCATCAATATTATCTCTGCTGAAGCACATTTCCCAGCTCCCCCATGCTAGGAGCTGTGTGTTCGTAGCACCAGCAGCAAGTACATTTCCAAGACGGAGATGGGGAAGGCAATCACACAGGTGTGGTGCTCAGGAACAGTGGGATATCCTGCAACACTGAACAATCCTATTTTCACATAGGTATTACACAGAAATAATTGTTTCCTGGGGGTAAGGAAGACAGTTATGTAAAGCTTGTGTCATAGCCTACCACAATAGATGTGGACTGTAATTACATTTAGGGGATATGGGCCTAGATCAGAAATAAAGTGCATCCTACAGCATCATTCCCTCACTCGAGGGCAGGGACCCAACAGAACTCCCAGGAGCTGCTTCGTGCCATACATCTAGATTTTCCATTCATGGTGCAGCTCGATGGAGAGGCTGTTTCCGAAATAAAGGCCAGCCAAGATGGGCTGAAGAGTGTTTATATTCAAGTGTTTGAGTACCATAAACAATGCCTCCTTTTGAACAGCTGCCTTTATTTACATCCAGGCAGAGAATTATACCAGCATACGTGGAGGCAAGCCATCATTCACAGCAGGGAATAACTTCTCTGTTAGCAACGCTTCAGGAGACCAATCCTACAGACCTCTCCTGGCCAAAATTCCCCTAGAGCAGGGCAACTCAGAAAGCAGCTATAAACCTCAGCCCTGAACTGGTTCCTTAGAGCTCCAGTACAAAATCAGAACAGACAAACTTTTGTGCTGAGCTCTTGTGGCACTAGCTCTGAAACACCAGCATTTTTCTATCAGGTATTAGTCAAAAATGAATTTTTATATACTGCATTCTTTACCAAGAAATTAGGAACTAGTTTACTAGTTTGTATTCAAGAATGCTGTACGGGGGTGGGGGGGGGGGGGAGGGGGGAGGGATAAAAAAGGAGGGTGTTGTCACTGAAATAAAGTACATGGGTGCTTTTATCATTAAAAAAGAAAGTTTAAATTTTAAAGCCATATTTGGTTGCTTGATCCGCTATTTACTTTGTACATCATAGCTTAAGAATTTAATGAGTTTCCTTTCTGAAAGTTAAGGAAAGTATCCTCTCAGAACAAGGTATGAAATTAATTGGTAGATGGATTGTTTTTATCATTTTTCCCTTTCACGTGCTAGAGTACAGTGATTTAAAAAGCAGCTACATCCATTTCTAAACCACAGACTAGCTCCTGCTTATACAAGTTGAACTGAACCAGAATCATATGCATTAACTTCTCTTTTGAACAGGTGATAAAGGCTAATGGCAGAAACACCCACCTCGCAAACACATAGGTGAATAGTTTCACTCATACAAGTAACTCCACAAATACAGATAGATACAAGGGTGCAGTATTTGCGTAAAGTTAAAGGTGATTGCATTCACATGGGGACAGCTGCAAGTGTGGCTTGTTAGAAAATCTGCAACTCTCCAATACTCCATAATACAGAAAGAGAAAGAAGTGATCATTATTAGCTGAAAGCTTGCATTTCCACCTTCTCCAATTCTGTTAGAGCCAGCACGCTCCCACAGTTCAGTGGGTATCATTCCCTGCTTTCCAAGAACATCACATCACCTGAGGAGCTGACAAAACAGCCACTAGTTTAGTTATTTCCTCCTCAGCTGTCATTAAAAACTTCCAACAGGCACATCTGATCCCCCGCCTAGGAAAACAGGCTGCTGACAGCTCACACACGGCTCTGTACCGCTGCAAACACTCCTGAAACGCCCACTCGGCTGGGAAGCAAAGAGAAAAAGCTCTATTTATACCCCAGCGGCTGCCTGTACTTTCAAAGACATCACCTTCCAGGAGGGAATGCACGCATCAAATAAAGGATGCGAGAGAAATCAGAAGCAAGAATTCAGATAAATCCCACACCCAAAAAACACCCTCTAAAACAGAGGCAGTCTCGGAGGTTAACTTGGTTATCCATGAAAAAATTGTTTGCTAAGAGTGTTTCAGAAGTACATTACGAACTCACAGACTTCCCGTTTCCCCCGGCCCTGCTCTCACAAACCCTTCCCCAGCCAATTCCCCAGCCGAGCAGCCTCAAGGCAGAGGAGACCCAGCACGAGCCCTGAAATCCGAAGACCCACAAAGTGCGGGAAGCTGGAAGTCCCCCTGCACTGCTCAGCAAGATGATGCTCGAGAAGGGAGAGTCGGAGGCATGTGCTTACTGGCTGCCGGAGAGCCTGGGAGCTGCTGCGAGGTGGCTGCTGCCTGGAGCAGGAAGGGATGGAGCACAGCTCTCGGCACAGCTGTGCGCGGTGCTGCGGCAGCAGGCAGGACGTGGGAGCGCCTCTGTCCAGGGCTGTGCCTCCAGCCCCTGGCCGGACAGCCACTGGTTAGACACTTATAGCAGGGAGGCGCGTTGCAAAAAAATTAATCCAGCCAATAGCACCGGTCCTGCTTGGGGAGCAGCTGGAGGGGGGGGGGAACAGCCTGCTCCTCCCAGGGCCTCTGCATCAGCCCTTTGGGGGGAAAACCCAACCAGCAACGGCACTTGGCTGGCTCCCGCTCCCCCACAGTTGTTGCTGGGTCCCGTGGGATTCAGCAGGCTGGGCAAAGCACTGCTACCCCCAGGGTGCCCCCAGAGCACTTCACATGTGGAGAACACAGCACAAAGACTTTGTCTGGGGGGTCAGGGGGAAAATATGTCATCGGTCTCCCATCTTGCCCAAGCTACCCTCTTCCAAAGCTGAAACATTTCCTGGCAGCTCTGCCATGACGTGTGCCACTGTCAGGTTCATAGACAGGGTTTCCAGGACAGAAAACAAACAGGAGGGATGTGTTTGAAGTCGGCAGCCTGCAGGCATGAAAGGAACCCGTCTGAAGACAGCACAGTTTAAGTGATACCAAAAGATAAATATTTTCTTCAAAGCAAATATAGAAAAAGTACTATCAGGTGGCAAATCATTCCTACATTTAAACAAATCTGCCTGTTTGAGCTGCACACCAGGCAAATCTGACAACATTCACTTCTGGTTTTCCCCCATCCCTTACCCCATTTTTTTTCTGCTCATATATCTTCCAACTTTGTCCCGCTTTCTTCCATGGTCCTCCTATTGGATACATGGCCCAGAAAGTTTATTTTCCACAGGAGGTGCCTGGATTGGAGCTCTTGCATTACAATTAGGTTTTTGTGGTGCCTTAGAGAACCACAGAGCCTCTGAGTAAAGACAGGAGAGGCAGGGTGAGTATGCTGGGTATACCACCAGTATCATTGGAAAGCAGATCACAATACTTAGGCTGAGGGATTTCTGCTTGTTTACTAAAAAGATACAAACACTGCACTCAACACACCCTTTCCAGAAGCATTTGCATTTCTGTGTGTCTGTTTTTCCATGCAAACAGGTGAGTACCACATTGTTCCAACACCCCCATCATCCACATTAACAACGTTCCTTGCAGCTACATGAAAACTGGGCTGTTCTGAAGTGCAAGGCTCAGACTGTCACCACTGCCAAGAGAAACTTCAGGCATACATAAAATACAGATATGAAACACCCATATTATTTCGCATTATAGACTGAACTGATACATTTTCATAGGAATCTAAATACTTGTAGGAGATCTAAAAGCTGGCTAGAATCTATTTTTTTTTTCCCCTGGCAGCTCTCCCAATCCACATAAAAACTTAGTTACTGTCAGAAAGAGGCTTTCCCTAGTGGCTCTCTCAACAGGAACATTAGCAAAAGCCTCCTGACCAGAGATGGATGGGTCATTACCCCTGCCACCACAGGGGTATTCGGGGACTGACCCTGCATCTTTGCAGATGCATCTTGGAGGAGCACAATCACTCTAACGAGCAAGCAGGCCCGATGGCAGGTATCCGCAGCCCACCAGCAGTGCAACACGTGCAAGGAACAGCACCTGGCTGCCACCAGGACCCCCGCCTCCTATTTTAAATGTTAGATGCCATCTACAAATAACGCAAACTGGAGAGTTCCCTGTCAAATCCCAAACACCAGCCACCATCACAAACAGCTCTAAGGTACAACATCTATCAGCCTAATGGCACAGCAGCTAAATAACAAAATCTATTTAATGTGTTCCATGTCACTATTACAAGTCCCCCCATGATTATAGCAGAGCAAAGTGTTATTTGAGCAACTCGTTGCTCTCCTCAGGCTTCAGCTAAAAGACTGATCCTGCACACACGGCTTGCTCCAGACCCCATTGGCTTTCCTGGCCAGCCTCACAGGCACCACATCACATCCAAAGAGGCAGCAGAATAAAGAGCCATGAAGGCACGTGGCACAGAGAACTGCTCTGCCCCACCTTCAATATTGCTGCTCCTGACAGCAAGTGAGTGTTTGCAGTAACAGACCTTAAATCTGCAGACCTAAAATGACCAATATACCTGACATAGAAAAAATTAAGCACTCTTAACTTCACACGTATCAAAATAGCAACTTAATTCTGTTTGGAAAAAAGAAATGATTTAGAAAGTAAATACAGTATGCAGCTAAATTAAAAGAAAAGGCACTCAGGCGTTGTTGTATTACAGATACAACATGGCACTATAAAAGTCTCTGCCAAAGTGCTGTATTAAACAAGAATAAACTGCAACAATGATGCAACTCATTTCACAGGGCTGAGACAACTCTGAGTCAACCCCATGCTATCACCATTGCTTGCTAAGGAATATACCCAGTAATTGCACACACTGAATTTTGACAAACACAGTAAAACTTTTTTTTTTTTTTTTTTTTTTTTAATTAAAAGATTTTAATGTATCCTTGATTGGCTATCCAAACAAGATGAACTACGGGCAGAAGCACTTAAAACTCAGTCGGTTGAATTACTCACCCAAAAGCTAACTGCTGGGAAACTTTATTTGGAAATAGCAGAGCTCATACAGTTGGGCAGGGAAGATGCTTCACAGCAGAGCACCCTGCAAGAAACCTCACGGAGCAGGACAGTACCCCTACAAAAGCACAGATCTTACCTGAGGGCAGAAGGTCTTCTCCACACTGCAAGGAAGACGCATCAAATATTTCATCACCTTTGAGACCTCCAGTCTGTTTTAATTCAGTCGCTCTGCATCCACAGAGGAGGTCTTCTGCACCATCGGGCCCATTTTTGTAAGTCAACACTTTTCAGAAGGAAGCCATTTTGGGGTGCATCCATGCAGAAGGAGGTTTGTGCACCACTTGGGAGGGCTTGGCTGTCCTCCTGGTTTCCACACACCATGCTGGGGGTGACATGCCCCACACAGTGCTTCCAGGTCAAGGCTAACAGCAGTTAAAACCATCCAATATAAGGGGACAGGGCCACCACACTCACCTTTCCTCTGTGGGACACCACAGCCATGCAGAGCCACAACAGCCCTCCAGGCCAACATGGATAGCCTCTCCACACATGCTGGTCTCTTCTCCAGGCATGCAGAACATGAGGGGACCCGGCCTGTGCCTCAGCCATACCAGCTGCCTCAGCTCTTCCTTCTCATCACAGCCCGTCCCACAGCTGCCCCATTCCAGGTGGGGGTAATTACCAGTTCCCTCCATTAGCTCTCTCCAGGCAAACCTCCTTTCTCATAAGCAGCATTTCTCCTTCTTACAAAAGCACCTGGAAGGGCCTTTTTCTTCTCCCAAATTGCAGCCTGAGGGAGGCAGCCATTTGGGGGCTTCAGTTGTGAAACCACCACCACCACCTCCTGCCAGTGCACAAGCACAGAAAACCTTCCTGAAGCTGCATCAATGCATACAATAAGAGAGAAGAGAAAGGAAACAAACAAACAAACAAAAACAGGGAAATAGATGCAGCAGCCTCCATGCCCTGCACTGCCCCACCATTTTGCTGCTCTGGGGACAGCTCATGGCCAAGCTGAGTCCCCACCCTGCAGGCAGCTGGGCCTCACCTGCAACACACTAATTAGGCTGTTAGCAAAACGTCTCCAGGCAGGCAAAATAATGGAAAAGCTGAACTATTTCAGAGTCATTCCTCTTGGGGAGTAAGGAAGGGTGGGGCTTTGGGGGTTTTATAACGGTGTGGTTAAAACATCGGTGATGTAAACCCTTTTTCCACCAAGTTTAATGTGCTGGAGCAGCTGGGCTGCCTCAGCCGAGGAGCAAACTATGGCTCTGGGCCAGGTGCACCTCTGCAAAACACAGGCATCAGTCAGCTCTCTGAAATGGGGAGCAGAAAGCAAAGCCTGAAGAGCAATGGCCAGCTCTTCTTTCAACCAGTGAACCTCAGCAGGAGATGGGTGCTCCACCTCACTGTTGTGGAGCCCAGTGAAGGGCTGTGCACATGCATGTGTTCAAAGAAAAAATTACTGAAGTATTGGTATGAGCTTGCTAACTGAAAAAGATGCTAGAGCAATGCACTACAGACAGCAAACCCATCCAGGTCCAAGTGGGATTTGCTTAGATTTTGCTCAGCTTCTTTGTTTCCAATACCAGGTGGTAAATGAAACTGCAAAACAGAGAGCACCACTGACAGAATAAGGTTTCTGCAGCAAAACCAGTCTTTGCTTACAGTGTAATTCTTCCTAACAATGTAGTTTGGACACTACACACATGGATACGCTAGACAGAGGGATTAAATTGCTGCTGAGGGGTATCTCTGGATCGTTCTCCATCAGTGGCTGTGCAAACCAGTAAAGGATGAAGTAGGAAGTTCTCCTCAGTTTAGGGGCCAGACAGTAAGATACTAAAAAGGGGGGTTGGTTGCTGCTAACCTACTCATATTTCCACCATTTAATGTCAAAATATATCTGTAGGATAGCCCTATAATGCCATCAGCAAACCCAGATCAACAGATCAAAAGAGATTTTCAAGAACTGGAAAATCACCTGCTGAAAGACCAATAGCTAATATGCCTGTGAGTAATTACAGTGACTGCGTTATTCAAGGCATCACCGCTACTCAGATTTTCGTGACTGACACCAGAACCTGCACTTTGAGAGAGTATCTAGCTAGAGATCGTTCCCACCTTTAAAAAGCAACTGTGGGGAGGGCTCAGCTATCAGGTTAAGAGGAGCGGCTGTGTCATCCTTTATAAATGGGAGTCACCTTCATAATTTTCCATGGACAGGAGGAGCAGTTTGTACCGGGAGAGCATTTTGGCCTCTGACAAAAAAAAAAAAATGGATGCATCTGTTGGCCCTGTGGGTACAGTTTGAAAAGGCAACACAAATGAAGGTTTCCACCTCTCTTTCCAGCAACAATATAAGTTTTCAAAGAATGTTGGCAGCACTGACAGGCATTTATCTGCAGCCTGCAGGGGGCTGTTCAAACACGAGGTTTTCTGCCAAGGGTAGGGCTTGAGGTTTTCTGCTGCATGGTTATTTGAAGCTCAGCATTTCCAGCCACATTCACACACATGGTCTTTGTGTTGTTTCGTTTCCTCTGCTGCTGGATGCGGAAGCCACAGGGTACCCTGTATGGAGCCATACTCCAGCTGGGCATACACCCGTGGGATATGCTAGTCCTGCAAGCGTGTACACTTCGGCTTTGTCTTCCCCATGTACAAGCCTCTTTTGGTCTTATGGTTTGTATAAACCTTGCCTAACTGCCTTGCAGAGCCCACAGACTACAGCATGGGGAATAGTCTGGGCAAAAAAAAAAATAACTTCGCTCATGCAGAACTACTGCTATGACTAAAATTTTTCGGCCACCATCCACTGAAGTCAAGTAAGTTTCCATTGACTTCAACAGCTGCTGGGTCACAATTTGTTTAAGTGTTTCCAGACTTTGGCCCTTCCAGCAAACACCTTGGCCAACCCTTTAACAATAACTGAAATCCATCACATATTTGAGTATTTGGATAAGTAAACCAGATAAAATTTGAGACAAGGTTTGGTTCTTCTTAGTCTTTATCTATTATCAGTTCTGGGTGGATACATATCCAGAGAGATTTGTCAAACAAAGGATACTAATAGCAACAAGGTAAACTGATGGCAATATAACATTAGGTTTTACTTTTAACATAGCAGGGGGATTTGTGAAGGTATCTGTTATCACCACCAAAATCATGCTTATTTTTATCTTACTATACATAATTACCCTAACAGTGTTCTTTTTCCTTGGTGTCAGGCTCACCACAAGTTTCATGTTCCAGATTTGAAAAATAGCTTCCAGGCAGCAGATCAAAATTAGGCTCCTTTATTAATTTTAGCTTTAGATTTTAGTCTTGGGAAAATAATAATAATATTCAAGGTACCCACAGGCTAACATAAGTAAAATAAGTGTTTTAATGGCAGAGGAGTTTTTCAAAGCATGACAAATGTAATTTTACTTGAGTCTGCAGCTAAAATCAAATCAATTAGAAAGCTGAGGACCATGAAAAAACACACACAACTGGATTAGATCATTGAAACGAACATGAGAAATGATAGGCACAGCATGGGCTGAAACTTAGAGAGTTAGCCTACGGCTCAGGGAACCAAAACTGAATTCCTCATCCTGCTACAAATGTCTTGCTTGACTTTGGCTGAGTCATGTAACATCTGTCCCTCAGGCACTACCTGCCTGGCTCTGAGGCTGTGGTGTAGAAACCCAGAAAGGAGGAGTTGTGCTCAATGCCTGCAGTCCCTCACATTCCTGGTTTGTGTCTGCCTTCACCCTGTCTGCATGCCCAGGCTGGAGGGCTTCACCTGATCTCACTTGGGTTCTTGTCATACAAAAGGACATAACAGGACTTTTTTTTGTTTCCCTAGGGAGGGCTGCATCAAAGAATGAACTGCTTGGCTTCTGTTTAAAATGCAGACTGCACACACATCTGATAGGTAGAGAATGAGAGGAAGCATCAGGGAGAGGTCGAGATATCAGCTGTAAAAGCAAGGGCCCATGGAAAAGAAAGAGGTTCACAAAGCAGAGCTGGAGACAGCAGCAGCACTGCATGGGGCTCACACAAACCTCCTCCACTGCCACGGCCTCTTCCAGACCGCTCTGCTCAGATGTGGGACAGGACATGAGAATCACACGCCAGTCCCCTCCACTGTTAATGTCTTCGTGGCTGTCTGAATGAAAGCCTTGAGCTGCTGAGTCTTAGTACGTGCTCTGCTGGCTCTTCACAATTTTATATGACTCACAATTAATGCCAGTGAAAGTCTTATTTAGTAAGAGAAAGGCATCTGAAGTGATGGAGAAGCTTGAATTTGGTGTGCTCCCAGGTCCCAGCCTAAGCTGATCACATGGAGCCTGTGCCAGATCACGGTGCAAAGTGCGGAACAAGGCTGCTTGTCCCAGGACAGAGATGGGATCAGCCCAGGGGCTGGAGCTGACACAAGTCTCCAGCTGAAGAGCCCAGCATCAAGTCCTAGCCAAATCAGAGTCAAGTCCTTTCCTTGCACATAAGGGTTCTGGGAATCATATTTTCTACACAGCCCTGGGCTGATGGCAATAAAATAAGCCAGGTCACACCTTTCTGCCTATTCTGCTTGTTGCTTGTGCCCAACAGTACTGGCCATATGAGTATTCTTACCTTCGCTTTCAGTTCAATCTCTCCTTTAATGAAAAAGCTTTTATTAAAATTATACGGCTATTTATAGAAGGTTTAGTCTCTAATAAGGTTGGGGGAAGAGGGTTATTCCCTATGTCAAACAAGGTAAGAATATCCCCTTAAACTGCATGCTTCATGTTGGCTTCATAGTTTGGCAAAAAGAAAATCTGTGAGTGTTTTTCAGAGGCTTTGTATCACAAACAACAACAACAAAAAGAAATAGTCATGGGAAAATTAGAAACTGTTTGGCACTAAGGAAATTATGAATGCAATTTCCTGAGTTCTGTGCTGAAAGAGCTGCAGTAAATAGCTGTAAGGCAGCTTTCTCTACCAAAAGATTTTAGACATGTTACCAGTCTGTGAAGGAGGTTTGTCTGTGCTGGACTTTTGCTTTCCTTCCATTTCAGAGCAGATTTTCAACTGATTTAGTTCAGCTGCACAAAGGGAGCATGGGTGTCTTTTCTGTGGTTTAAACCAAGTTTTCTGGGAATCGGCTTTTATGTGAAAATGAGGAAGCTCCCTTTTTAGCTGAACTCTGCTGAAGACAAGTGATTTAAAGATGGGCTGCAGTCAAAGCTGAAAAAGACCCAACAGAAAGATCTCAGATATATGAATGGATATAGAGAAACTGCCTTTCTGCCACTTCCATACTGAAACAAATACCTTCAGTAAAAACAGATTGTGAACTTTTTTCCCTCGGCAGCCCAAGTGAGGGTTGGGAATAGATGAAGGAACTGAACCAACAGCAGGGAAAAATATTTGGCAGTAGAGACTTTGGATCTGAGGAAGAACGAGAGGTATGCCAAGATGTTTAGATTTTGACAAATGAGCAGCACGCTGCAGCACAGGGTGGCGGAGCCCGTCTGCACAGGCTGGAGGCTGATGTACACTTTGACCTCGTAGTAGTACCAAAAGCATCTCTGTGCAGCATCCACACACTCACAGTAGGACCTGGGGGAGGATATGGTCCTGAAGGGATGTGCTCCAACAGAATGTCATTAGAGATATCTTACTGAGGTGTCCTTGTCCTCCTGACCCCAAGAGGAGAAGGCCACTGGGTGCTGTGTATTCACTTCCTACCTCCCTCATGCACATCAGAGCCGGTCAGTGAAAAAACACAGCTAGGCTGACTTCTAGGGACTCAGCCGTGCCTCCAGCCCCCTTCCCAGGGCTTCTGGCTAGGATGTGGGAGCTGGTGCCCGGTGGGTGTAGGGGGTTATGCTGTGCTGTGGCACTGCAGCTGGAGCCAGCCTGTGCCCCAGGCATTGCTGCCTCAGAGAAGTGCTGCAGCAATGCCCCTGGCTCCTTCAGAGAGGTGTCTGCCCCTTGAGTGAGCCTGTGAGTGTCCCTGGCAACTCAGAGCCACAAACATTGAGTGGTAGGAGCCAAGAGGGACCAGCCAAACACGAAACCTGGTAACTGGGGTATAAATATTTACACTGTGCCTTGGCTCTACTCATTCTGCTGCATCAGGAGCATGGCCAGACACAGAAGTCCATGTATTAACTGTCCCACTTGTTGTGGTCCAGGACTTCCAGACGGACCATAATCCCCACCGCCTCGATGTCCCAGGTCAGATCTATGCCCCAGAAAGCTGCAGGTGCTCCTCATGCTCCTCTTCCTAGCCTGAGGGTGCCAATGCATCATCTTCCAGTCTCAGCATATATACAGCATTAGATTTGCCCCACTTCTCCCCAAATCAGCCGATCCTTGTGGCTCAGCCTGCTCTGTGCCTCTGCTAGCACAGCTGCTCCAGTGCCCTCTGGGCACAGCTGCCTGACCCCAGCTGTCCTCTCCTCCTTGGGGCAATGCAATTCAGCCTTGTGAGTGCTGCTGAGGCTTGGTGCTTGCTCTGAAATCTCTGGGATGATCACTTTTTTTCCAGGGAATATTTTACTCAGCCCCTACACCCTTGTCACGAGTACCATCAGTCTATTATCAGCTCTGTCATCGGAGCAGAGGCTGATTCCAGCTGAAGCAACAAGTCGCTGATGGGAGCTGAGTTTAGGCATTTAACGGTGCCAAGCGGCGCTGGCATCTCTCTCGCAGGACAATAGCACCGAGCCCTTTAAAGCATCTGGCCCAAAGCTAAGGCATTTTATCAACATATCTCTGCAACAAAATTTATCGACAAATATCTCTGCAACAAAGCTCCAGCTGGTGAACCAGCCCATGCAAAGCAGAAATGAAGTCACAGGGGAAATTCATTTGCCTTTTGTAACAATTTGGGCATTCTCATGTAAGCTTTGAAATACCAGGGTGGAAAACATGACCCGGACATATCTTGTGCGTTTGCAGCGTTGTATCACTCACTTCACGAGGCAGTCACATCTGCTCTGTCAGAGGAATCCAGTCTCCAGCCTTGGTTTTTTACCTTGAAAAACGGACAGCAATGCAAATAGTGACCTTAGACCACTCAATCAGACAGACTTTATCTAAATAGCTTTACGTTTATTCCAAACCTAAAAAATATGGTGGAGTATCTGGAGAAGGGAAGAAGATTGTATTAGTTCTGTCACTGAGAAAGAGGGGCATTTCCAATTCTCTCTTATTACAGATCCCAAATCTTCAGAAGCTATGAGAATTCACACAACGCATCCCAAAGCACCAGTGATTAATATTAACTGCATGGGAAAAGGGGGAAGTCAGCAACACTGCATCTGTTGTTTCCCTTCCTCTTGTACCTCTGGGAGATTTAGGAGCAAGCTGCATCACAGAAGAGCAGATTTAGCCATCCATCACAGAGTACAGAGGAGCTACTTCAAGGTGCTGCAGAGAATGAGGATACAGCGGGGAGGTGGGAGACAGACAGCCTGGCAGAAAGGTGGCAATAGCTTCTCTTGCTGCGTTTGGAGTATGAGCAGATCAGGAGCTTGTCACGGACCATGGACACCAGGCCATGGAGGGAGGAGAATTGGGGGGAGGTGTCCTTGGCGGAAAGATCAGGCCGAATTCAGGGTACAGAAGTCTCTCATGGACAAAGAGGGCTCAGGAGGAGCTGCTGGGTACCTGCAGCTCTTGGCCATAGTTTAGTTTGTGCCCGCAGGAGGAGGAAGGGCAAGAGAATTATTCCTGCTGCTGTTTCAGCCTGAACACATTTACAGTACAAAACACTCTGATGCACAGTGGGTTGGTGTTTTCCTATTCACAAAGCATCCTTTGCACCACGGTGCCTTGCCAGCCCAGCGCAGCCTGTGTGGGTAGGCTGGGATAACTAACCTTGCTGCTGTGGGGAGGAGAGCTGACACGCTGCGTACAGCTGATGGCTTTAATTTATACACTTTTTATCTTGGTCTGCATTCCTGGGAGCTTATGCATACGGGAAGGGGAGCGATGCTGACACGTATCCTTAGAAGTAGCTGTGACCACACTATTCTGCGAAACACGCCGGGTTAGGAGATTGCAGCCATATAAGGACTCCTGGGGCCAGAGCATCACTGGCACCCCTCGCGAGGACAGATGGTGGAATTTCCTACAAAAGGCCAATTAAGAAAGATCAAATCTTTTTGTATATATACACGTCTAAATATTTAACAAGTTCAAAGCTCTGCTACCTTGGAGCCCTGAACCTTACAGAGCCTCCTGCAGCCTTTAGGGGACCTTGTAGCCCCCCACGCCGCCTCTGAGTGCCCATCATAGACTGGATTAAGCAAAAGCACCAAGATGGCCTGTGTAAGGGCTGCATGACCCCACAGTAACATGCTCCAGAGCCCCTGGTTCCCAAATCCGTTCTGAGAGCAGACCTTTGCACACCCCTGGTGCTGTCCTGCAACACTGAGGAGTGCCAAGCTCGACCTCTGCTTTCCCCAGCTTTGGGCTCTCCCGTCTCAGCCTCCCCACAATATCTCACTGGAAGCAGCCCACCCACCAAGGCTTTGCCTCGCTTGTCTTGGGGCTGGTCCAGGCATTAAGTGCCCCGTCGCTCCAGCGAGCAGGGCAACACAGGATGCTGGTGCCGTGCAGCGCTGGGAGATGTTGCTGCGCTTGCACGGGACACGGAGTACACAAACACTGTGCTGCCTCTGGGCTCTCTCAGCGCCTGGCAGTTTCATTGTCACTGTCAGCAAGGATACCAGTTCTTCATCCCCCTGCCTTGCCTCATCTTCCAGTTATTCTCCAGTCACAGACACGAGTGGCCAAAAGATGTTTGCAGCTTAGTGCTGTAAGGCTATAGCTGGGTCTGTGAGCCTCTGAGAGGCACTGCCACCCCCACCTCTCTCCGACCTTGCCACGGGATTTCCTCCAGCCTGCACCCCATGGCTGGTAGCACACACTGCGTTGGGCTGTGACGAGCAGGAGCCAAGCTGAAATAAAAGGCTTGCATCACTGCAGACAGCCATCACAGCTGCACAGGGTGCAGGGGCAGTCACCCCACGGCCCGTTAGAGCCCTGCAGGCTGGGTGCTGCAGCCTCTGCACCTGCAGGGACACTGGCGGCAGACAATTACTGGCCTTTCCAATATTGCCATCTAGAGGACCCAGCAAGGACAGGAGATCCTTGCAGTGTAGGATAAGGAAGATTCAACAGCTTGCCTTTTTTTAATTTTGCCTCACAAAGATTTTGTCAGCATGGCATGCATGTATGGAGAGGCAAGTGCACAGCACCTGAGCATGAGAACACAGGATTGCTCTGAAAACAGCCAAACAGCCCTGTGGTTCTTCTGAGGCTGTAGGTACCTTTGGGAAGGAAGGCAGAGCTGATGTCCTGTGGGCTGGCCTTGGGGCACTGGTGGAAGAAAAGTTCTTGGTTTTCTCAGTGCCAAATCGTTACAAAGGAACTAATCTAAACCAAAATGTCACGGATGTTTTCACAGCAATCATAGTTGTTTGGCAACAGCAGAGTTCCTCTGTTTGGCTAGCACAACAGAGCAGCTTTGCTCTCTTTTTTGGGGTGGGGGGTGGCTCAACACAGGCTTGGGCCAGCAGGTGCCGTATGCCCGTGAGCCAGCGCTGCACTGCCCACCTGGACCTGCAGGGTGGGGGACGCCCATGGACAGGCACGGCTGTGTGGTGGCATGGTCCTTCCCTCTGCTTGCCAAAATCAAACTCACAGCTGCATAAAGAAGGAAGGTAACAGACCTCTGCACTACTATGGGTGGAAGACAAGGGTTTATGCGGTTTCAGAGGCTGCCCTCCCACAGTGAAGCAGAGCTAAAATGTATTGTAATACTGTTAGAAAAGTGAAGGTTGCCCTTTTTGAAACAAAGCCCTCAAAAGCAGATTCCTGAAGTTTCCCAAATGACCTCAGTATTGAAAGACTGTAAAGCATTTAAACAACAAACCTCTTCTGCTGCTCCCACAGCACTCACAAAACCAATGCAGAGGAGGGATGGACGGCAGAATCACCTCCAGAGGACAGCAGATCCACTGCAATGATCCCAGCTGCAAAATCAACAAAAACACTGGGCATAAAAGTCCAGGAGAGCTCAAGACTCGGTTTTGAAAATGCCCCTTGTAATACACAGGTCCGTGCAGCTCTGCAGGGTGGCTGCAAGCAGCAGCACTGCCCCAGGGGGGTTTTGCTGTCCGTGGATGAGCGTGGGGTCAAGCAGCTGCTGCCTTCCCTGGCTGCCAACAGCCGTGAGCAGAGTGGTCCAAGAATGTAAAGCGGCACGTCTTCACTTTGCTACAGATTTATTTCCATGTGAATTAATGAAACAGTACACACAATTCCAGAAAAAAAATAATCCTTTATAGGCCCATAATCCTTCTTTCACAGTACAACGCAACAGTAAAGGATTTAGTCAGTGTAAACAGAAGGTCCAATAGTGATCATCAGCTATCACAGATCAGCTGCACAAACACCACAGCTACAGGGTTAATGCCATTACCACACAAATCGACAGTACTAGTACAAACCATAACTTTACCTACAATGCTTTTTCGTGTGCAAAAACCATGAAAATTCAATTTACAGAAGGAGGGAATCTTCTCTAAATCTCCATGTGAGTTGTAAACTGCCTCCTTGGGGCTGTCCTATCTACTTGGCAAAGTGTCTCAGGGCCTGATTCTCTACAGTAACCCTTAAAACCAGCTGCAGCACACAAACCATCAGGGCTCTGCATCTGAAACCCAGGCAATCACGGATTCTCTGCTGCAGCAGAATAGAGAAAGTAATCAGCTGAGGATGAATCTGAGTCATTTATTAAAATGCTCACAAATTGCAGCTTACATGCATTCTTTCCCCAACACTACTTGAAATAGTCCTGCTTATATGATGTATGGATCATAGCAGAGTTCACAGGTACCCCATAAAATCATCTCATGTTAACTTTTTTTTCTTAAATGTACTAATTGAACTGGCATCAAAAGCCAAGGCTTCTGCTAATGTGCTGGCAAACTTTCAGGACATGGATAGATTATTAAAGTGGGAGGGCCAAAGAGGAATGCCACGAAGGCTACGGGCAGACCTTAGGCTGTGGCCATCGCGCAGCGCTCAGCTCCAAGTTTGCACCTTGGCTGGGATTGCCTGGGATGGAGCCCCGCAATGCTCACATGCTGCTCTCCTGCCTGGAGCCTGGCAGCTGGAGCACAGGAGCTGCCAGCAGGAGCAGGACCCGGCAGCTGCACCAGCATCAGCTTCGTAAATTGAATTCATAGTCTGACCATACAGGAAAAAACAAGAGGCAGTTATTTATCATACCTCTTCAAAAAGGCAAAACAAAACACAAAATAAAGGATGTAGAAATGATGCAGTAAACCTAAAATCAACATGTACCTATTTTTTTTTTCCTTTTTAAACACATGAAGTTAAGTTACAGATGTCATATAAAATGCACACTTTATGGAATTCCTGCATAGCAGGAAACAAAGAGGCTAGCGCTAATCCAACAGCTACATTAACAGCGAGACTGCCATTTATTGGTGCAAGGAAGATTTCCTATCTAAATATAAACAGAGCGTACTCCCCTTCTAGAGGAGACCTATGGCAACACCTATACATTTTTTGTTCAGAAGGGAAAAGAAAGGATTTTCTTGGGGATAAACTGCCAAAATAATTAGTTTCACATCCATAAATTTAAGGCAATGTTACTTAGACCTGAGAAAATGAAAAAAAAATGATTTTCTCAACTATAAACATACAAACTTGCAGTATTTACTGCCTTCTCCAGCTCTCAGGTGGTGCTGGGGAAAACAGCTGTAGGGAAACTGCTCTGCGGTCTCAGGATCGGATCCTAAGAGATGCAGAGTTTGTTGCGAGGAAAGCTAATGGGAGCTGGGAGAGCTCACCCTCACCTGGCTCTTTTTCAAATATTCTCTTTTTAAAACATCTCTGTTTAAGCCTTCTGGAGTGGGTTAACTCCAGAACAGGCTATAGTGCACCAGTACCCTGAAAGGTTTGTATAGTAAAACTGCAGCTAAAACAGACAATAAAATTACATACAGTAAATTTCTGTGCTTCCCCCTTTTCAGGAGGAATAGAAGGATGTCAGGGTTAACAATTTCACTGCACCTTTAGCCATTCCTGTAACTACAGAGTAAATCCTGTAATACTAGTGTGAAATCACAAATTGTTCTGTGCTCTTCCTTGGGAAAAAAATAAAATAAAATCAACTTGCAAACACGTTTCATTAAATGGTAAGAGACATGAGAGAGATCAGGTGGGGATTACAGACACACAGCATGCTAATGCTAAGGAGTTATTAAACAAAGTGCAATGATTTTGACTATACAGGAGGACGGACAGATGGACAACTCCCCTTCAGTACTACCTAGATGCTAAATACCTCACCTCTGGAGAAGCCTGGAGGTACCGTGTCAGTCTGTAGCCATCAAAGACTCTGCGGTCCAGCATGGGCCGTGGCAGCGCTGCACCTCAACTACATCCATGGCTTCAGCAGAGGAGCTTCACTTGCACAAAGACACGGTCACTTCCCAAATGTGAATTTGGTCGCCAATTCAGGATTTGATGGCTGCTTCTACAAAGCTGCTTGTGCTACAACTGAAAGACAGACTCAGCCCTAAAATCTGTGCACGCCCTGAGCAGCTTCTGCAGGACCAACTCCTTCTCCCAGAGGTGACTACAGCACAACCCATGCCTCCATCCCACTCTGGGGGCTCCCCCACTCACAGCTAGCAGCTTGACTGATGTTTGACATTAGCCTGCTAAAGCAGTGGCTTGGGCAGAGCTGACAGGTCACTAAAAAGCAGAAAATCTCTGGATCCCAGCTCAGGTTTCCACACAGTGAACAAGAGTCTGCAGCCTGACTTTTTGCTGACATTTCAAATGCAACTATCCAAAGATCAGAGGCAAAAAAACAATCCTCATCTGAACAGAAAGCAACTCCCACTGTTCACCAGCACCTCCCTACCCCTCTCCCACGTTCAAAGGATGAACAGGGAGACAGCTCCTTTACTTACCCAGCTGGGAACTAAACCCTTCGTCAAATCACACATTAAAGAAGCTCACTGTGTGCAAAAGACTCTTACGCTAAAACAGTTCCACCCTACACAGTGCAGTCAACACAGTTTTTAACTTAAAATCGCAGCTTGTTCTTTACAAGTGCTTGGCAGAGAATATTTATATTCTTCTGACACCATATAAATAATATTTATACAGCTTAGACATTTTGAGACATGCATTAAACTTTAGGTAGTACACATTTCTTGATCATATATGCAAATATTACTGTCAATTGAACCGAGCAACCTTATGCTGGACCATGTCTTGCGCTATCCAGGACGTTTGAGGGTGGCTCCGAATCATCCATGGGAAGGACCAGGCGTGTTCCCCGGATCACGAGTTCATGGTCCCCAAAAGCCAGCTCCCGATCGAGCGCATCTTCGGAGCTGTTTCCTACGAACCGCCGTGACGTGCCGCTGGACGCAACCGAATCGGTGTTGACGGTGGAGTCCCCGTAGGTCAGACTGATGTCCCCATCATTCAAAATGAGGTCAGAGTCATCGTCCTTCAGCTGCTCTTGATTCTGGGCAACAAACAGAAGGGAAGTGCTGTTTAACCCTTTCTGAAGGGCTGTGTGTGTCAGCCTGAGTGTCTGACCTCCCCACACGCTCCCAGCTCGATGCAGCACCCAAAGGCTACACAGAACTGTAACCACATCAAACTCCACTGACACCGCGACAGAAAGGACACCAAAGGTGGCATCGGACTCACTTCGTATGCCTGGGGACTTGTCAGGCACCGGGCAATCGGCCCACAGCAGCTGGGGAGCGTGGTCGTGAGAGGAGGACCGCTGTGTGTCAGCAGAGGCTTCAGATAGCTGCAGAGAGGGTTAAGGAAAAAAAGGAAGGCGGCGATGTCGGGGAGTCGAGGGGTGGGATGCAGAGGCAGCCGCAAAGAACTCTGTATCTTGAAGAAAGAAACACAAAGCCCTGGAAGCACAAAAATGAAAGGGATGAGCAACCTGAATTAAACAAGCAAGAGGGACACAAGTGGACCATGACACAATCCTGTTAAGAGGCTTTCCAGCATCATTTGTCCTGTCATCCTGCACCCTCCACCTGGCAAATTAGTCCTCTGCTAGCTCATGACAAAGCATTTGAAAGGGAGGAGAGACATTGACCCAGCGAGAGGGCTGTAAATGGTCTCTGTCCTCCTGCCATGGGGAACAGGGACCAGAGACCTTTGGAGACCCTCTCGAGACCCTTCCAGCCTGAGAGCCCAGCTTTGAACTTGGCCACTGCAGCATTTCCAGTAAGTGCAGGTGGGAACAGCCACAGACACGAGGAAGTGCAAGTCAGAAAACAACCGTGAGATGGGGAAGCAAATGCTGGCTCATCTGCAAAGCAGGGAGGGAGTCGTGCTCTGAGTCAACGGAGCCCCTCAGGCACAGGGGACCTGGCATGGCACGCACTGACTGCAGTTCAAGGATACTTGTGATCGAAGTTGTACCACATGCGGAAGAGCCAGGCGCTCTCTGCCTTTGTGCTCCTCCTCTCACTCTCCGGGACACCCTGTGAGAAAACAAAACGTTAACAGCGGCAGAGCAACGGACTGAGACCGGGTTACCTGGGGGAACGTAGGAAAATGCCTTCCCACCACCTCTTTGGAAGAGACCTTTGGGCTGCAGTGAGCATAAGAACATCACTCACACCACGACAGGCTGACAGTGCTCGCAGCACCAGGCTCTGCATTCAGCAGCATCTGACGGCCTTAGGGAGGTGGCATCAAAACAGGGCAAGCACAGAGCAACTGCTTTCCTGCTAGAGCCTTCCAGTTTCTGGCTCCTAGGTTTTAAGTGCCTCGGAGCCAGCAACTGCATCCAGACATCACATTTAATAGCGACTGACAGGTCCAACCTCCATCAAATCTCCCTTGAGATTTAATATGCAAATAATCTTGTGCCATGGGCATTCGTGGCTTCCTTTTAGCTGGAGAAAAACACAAAGTTGTTTGGAGGGCATTATGTGCGTAACACAATTACATATTTCACAAAAATTTGGCTTTCAGATTTATGGCTCCAGGCTGCCTCCTGTATTTGGCACTTTCTCTGCAGGAGGTGAGCAGCCCAGTCGACATCTCTGCACAAAACGAACCTCCAAGGTGCAGACCCCACACTGCAATCCATTAGAGGCACAGCCACAGCACTGCCGGGCCGCAGACACAGCTGGGCGCTACCAGGCAGGTGGTGCCCGATGCCGCAGGGCTGCAGCACGTATCCCACCGCGGTCAGCAGCCCCCGCCCGGCCACATAGCTGCTTGCAGTGAGCAGGAGGGAGCAACAGAGGTGACCGAAAGCCTGAAGATGCTGCATAAAATGGGGCGGTGAATGGTATCTCTGTCCTGCACGGGACACTGGGATGAGGCAGAGAGCTTCCTTGTCGTGCACGTTTTGGTATTAACTTCAAAATCAGTGAGAGACCAAATGTTCTGTGGCAATAACGTGGACTGACTAAGCACTGCAACATCACCTCCAAGGCCTTCTTTCAAACAGAATAAGGAAAGCCTCATTATAACTACACAGAGGGCACAGAAAAGCGATGACTCCTATAGACTGCAACTTTCACCAGAGGAGCTAAAAAGCCTCCCTCCCCCAGCTGGAAGGGTGCAGGGCAGAGAGGAGCATTCACACGGTCCCAGACACAACCTCTGTGCCAAAGGGCACAGCGCAAACTCCCCTACCAGGACCACCCAATGGCGAGTAGCAAAGCCCTGCACTCACCACGTTCTCCTGATCCGCATCCACGCCGACTCTGTGGAGGAGAAAACAAGCACACAGTGAGCACAGGCAATGCCAGGCGGGTACGTGCCGCACGTCTGGAGGACGGACGGGATCTTCCCGTCGTCTCTGGGGCAAGTGCAGCACTTTCCGCAGCTGCTCCCCCTGCACAGGGGGATGCCCTGGGAGCAAATGCAGGAGCATTTGCCAGCAACAGGCACCGCAGCTCTGCAGGTCCATGCAGCCGGTCCCATTTGCCCGTCTGGTGGCACCGCTCACAGCGCCTCATGTCACGCAGCCACGGGCGGCGTGGTGGTGGCCAGGAATGCCCCGTGCCGCGCTCACCGGATGTTCAGGCAGGACAGCATGGCCGTGGTGCCCCCGCCGAAAACCCACACCGTGAAAAAAACGATGAGGAGCGTTGTGCTGAACATCATCTGCCGGGCGTAGGTGGCTGTGTCACGGATGGCCAGAGCGAATGCCATGGCTCCTCGCAGCCCTGCAAGGGGAAGGGATGGCAGAAGAGCGATGTTAGCCTGTGGGACCAGACACCACGTTCACTGTGAGCTTTCCCCACACTGCCCAGCCTCCCCTGCCCCGTGTGGTCAAACACCAGGGAATTCCAGGGAGCCCTGTCCTGCCCAGCCTCTTCTCCACACATTGCCCTAAGAAGCTGCTCAGAGTGAGGAATGTTTGGATGCCAGGATGCATCAACGTACCAGCAAACATCATCATATGCTGTAAATTTGTTCCAATCTTATTTCTCCTCCCCAGATTCAGTAAAAATGACAGCGGGTAAATATTGGCTGCTCTTCCTAGGAAGATAGCAAGCTGTATTTGTACTTGTTAAGGAAACTGTTCTTCCCGTGTCTCCCATTGTATCCCACCTCTGCACAGAGCCAGCAGAAGCACGAGGAGCTTCACAAACACCAGTCCTTAGGATGCAAAGACACTAACCCAGCTCCGAACGCTACAGCAGTGCAGGAAGAGCATGCTACTGCCTCACCAAAGCAAACCACAGACTGCAATTCAGAATATCATAGAGACAAGCACAAACATATAAACCAGGGAAACGATGAGAGGACAGGTTAGACAAGAGGAGAGAAAACCCCCCATTTCCCACTGTATGCTTTCCCCTGGTGTGCTCATTTTCCACCACAAGAATTACTTGTCCTTTGCAAAGCTCAGGTTTCACGGCTTCCACAACCCCTCTGACACTCCCCAGCACACCACACTTCACAGTTTGGCTTGAAGCTACAAGCCAGGTCCCATTTCCAAAGATTATTCAGCAAAACGAAAGCAGCAGCAGTTGAGAGGAAAAAAAATCTAATACTCTTTCTGTTTTCATAGCCTGGGAGACACAAGAATCAGCAACCCCTTCATATTGCTTTTATCTTTGAAGCTGTGTCTTTTAATACCAGCACCCAGATGGCAAAAATAATCTTGCAGCCAGTATTCAGTGCAGCCTAGAATATTATGCAAAATGCTTCCAGCTTTTATGTTCTTTCCTGAACATCATGAATTTGCATAAGAGATGTATTTCACGATCTTTCTCATGAATGAGCTATTTCATCAGCAAGCTAGCCGGTTCCTACTGAAAAGGCAGTGCACACAATTTCAGTCTAACCCAAATGCATTTCTAGGCTCTTCACTCCCTTTACCCTACTGCAGCCCTGCAAAAGCTAACGAGGGAAATTCATCAAACCCCGCTAGAAACCCATGCGTCAGCACCGGTGAAGATAACATTTTATTTATCTGTATAAACCTGCTTCATTGCAGGCAAAGGGTGAAATAATTCTGCACATCACAACTGGCTTCCCTGTGAAACAACAGCAACAACAAAAAACCTTCAAATCCTCACTCTTCTGAGACATATTAGGGCTGACAGCGTCTCTCCTAGCATCAGCTTGCAGAAAGGGAAATCCTTTCTCGTTACATCATTCAGAGCTATCTACTGTAGCTCTAACTGTTATTTTGAAAAAAAAAAAAAAAAAAGTATTTTTTTCAGGGTTAACCAAATGGAATAGCACAGAAAAGAGAAAACAAACAGCTGTATCAGGAGGTCCCCACTTGGAAGCTGCTCCTGTACCACGCTGCCACAGGATGAAGCTTGGCGCTCCAGCACCATGTTCACATCCAGCGCTGAGCCCCTCAAAAGCTGACAAGACAGAGAAAACAAAACCAAACCCAACAAAACAAAAAAGCTGAGAAAAGAATCTCCATCTTCTTAATATAATCAAAGGCACCACTACACAGGAGAAACTCCCTTTTAAAAATAAAGCTAGACTGGGAAAAAAAAAATCACATTTGAAAGAAAAACACACAGTAGGAATGAGGCACCTCTCCCTTTCTTTTCTTGTTTTATAAAACTAACTCCAAAGGATACAAAAGCTCCCACCACGAAGGTCGGGTTGAAGACGTGGTTCTGGAAGGTGAACAATGCGAGTCCCATGTAGGAGAAGATGAAGTTTTCTGCCAAGAAATTCAGCAGTTCGAACAACTGAAAGAGGAAAACAAATTAAAAATGAATTAAACATAGCTCAGACTTAACAAGAAAAACATGTTAGCCCATCCACCACACAAGGAATGCTTCTGCAGGAGCGACTCCAGCAAAATCCAGCTGTAGACTGGCAGATGCACCTAATTGTGGCTTGAGGGAAAGAAAGAATACCAGACTGCAAATCTGGAGAGGATTAAGGGAACTGCAGAGCTCTCACCTGCTTTGTTCTGTGTTGGGATTCTGTAGATAAGTTGTTATAGGTATAATGAGCCTGTGTGATCCCACAGAAGAGCACAGCCACCACACCTGGGGAGCAGAGCATCACGTTAGACTTGTAGCCATGAAAAGGGAGCAGAGCTGCACCCAGCACTGTAGGGTTTTTAATACAATAACCACAAGCCCCAAAATAACTAAACTTATAGAAGCAGAGGGGGAGTCCAATCTGCAGCCAATACTTAGAGAAGCAAAATTCAATAGCACCATCATCCCTGCAGATTTCCATCCCAGATGCAGGGCAGTGCTGGAGCTTGCCTGTAAAGCCACACGCCTCAGCCAGCAGGAACGTGCTCCAGGACATCAGGAAGAACAAGCCGGTCTCCAGCAAGGGGAACTCCCGCAGTTTGGTGAACTTGGTGACGTTGCAGATTGTTAAGGACAACTTGGAGAATAACCGTAGGCTGAGGGGATGTCTAATCCAGCTGTGTATCACAGCAGTACTGCACAGCCTGCCCCTAAAAAGGCTGTGGCATTGCCTCTCATTAATTTAGGCAAAAAATCTTGAAATGCTGGGTCTGGGTGAAGTGCAGCACAGCAAAAGAAGAAGCTGTTATGTAAACACTTGGAAAAACAACAAAAAGGATATTAAAGCTGTCACAACTCCAGTAGCTGCTCCCATTGCAAAAGACCCACTGAATATCCCCAGGAAGATCCCAATGGACTTGAACATCGCTGTGACATCAAACGTGTGGCTGTTGTCACCCGCTGGCTGGTATGCAACAATTGAACTGAAAGAAGGAGAAAAAGCACACACAGGAGCAAAACACTCCTTAGCCTGGAGAGAGGGAGATTTTCACAGTGCTGTGTGAGCTTTGCAAAGTGCTACGACCGCTGCAAACCCCAAGCGTGAGAAATGAGAGCATCAGAGGCAGCACAGCAGCAGCACGCTCGCCATGGCCCGGAGAGTTTGGGCTCCCCCCATCCCCGGCCATCTCCCTGCAGCTCAACCGCCCTAGGCAAGGCTCTGCATTTGCTCCTTCCAGATGCTACAAAGCATCAGACCCAAACCCATCTCTTGCATGATCCCCTACAAACGAGTTTGCCAGGTGACAGTTCTTCATCTACGATGGCATTTGGGGGCTTGGCATCATGTCTCCGGAAAGCCAGGCACTCTGGGAGCACAACACATCCAAGTGGGAAGCCTACATTTCTCTGTCAATGCCACAGCGCCAGCTGAAGTGAATATCCCCTGGAGAACTGCAAGTTACCCAGTTTTGCTGTGTTTAACGTGCACAACGTTCATTTTGCACAGCTCTGGGTTCTGAGGGGAAATCTTGCAGGGTGGCAAGGTGAATGGCACAGTGCCAGTTCACAACAGCAGCGCTGCTGTCTTCATCCACCAAACTTTGTTTCTTTTTGACAAGAAAATCAAGATTTTCCATGGTTGGCGGATCAGCCAGCCACGCTGGTGTCCCCCAGCCCGTGCTGGTCACACTGCTGAGCGTGCTCCCTCCGATCCCCTCAGCAGGTACCCAGAAGGGCCACGATACAGGCGGGCCCCTATCCATCTCCTAAATCCTATGTTAATACTGACTCCTTGTTAGCTTTCTTCAATGTAAACTTGCTGAGAACATTAACTTCCTTGTCAGCAATCCCTCGGCTGGCTCTGTTAAAACTCTCAGGCTTGAACTTTAACCAGTTGCTGTTTAGCCTCCTGAGCTATGCTAGAACGGAAAGTTACCGTCTCACGAACACATCCTGCCGCTTTCCTCCCTAATAACAGACCAACATTCTTCTGCAACATGAGTGATAACCCTACCCTTTCCAACACGTAACGAGTCACTTCCCTTGCTAAACTTCCCTGCTTTTAATAAATCATATTTTTTCTCCGTTGTCTTTTACGCCACAGGCCTCAGACTTCTCCCTGAGATTTAAGTTCTTTTGTCAGTTCCATCTTCTACTTCCCATTCACCGACACGGTCTCATTTTGGGGTTTTGTTGCTTTGTGTCCGTTTGGTTTTTAATCCAGCCTAGTTTCATTTCCCCTCCATAACTGACTGTGTGGATGTCAGTTTTGTACTTTAACCTATTGCAGCCTTCCTTCTGGTTTTGCTTTGTGCCCCACTAATAAGAAACTAAAGAGGGAGAAACTAAACTGGGAGAAGCAGGCAGGGACCCTGGGGCTGCACCGCTCCCTGCCCACAGGACGCAGCCCCAGCCCCACTCTGCTCGCTGCCTTTTGGTTCTGGGTTCAATTCCTCTTTACACGGCCAAATCCTGAATCGGGTTCCCTGCCACCAACCCCACCGGAAAGCACCTCCTTGCAGGATGGGGAGCAGCAAAGCGCATGGCTTTTTGTGTGTTGCTTCCTCCCATCACCAAACCCCTGAGCTTGGCCAGCTGCAGCTGGAGCCCCGGGGTGATGCTGGCACCCACCCACGCCAGCCCAGGTGTCCCCCCAAAACCCCAAATCCTCCACGTTTCGGATCCACCCCTCCCAACCACCGTGCTGTGGAAGCAGAACTGCCCCTGCTGCTCCCCACTTACACCTCTTCCGTGCAACGGGCAAGTGCCAAGCTAAATTTAATAAAGGGGAACCACAAATAAGAGCTGCAGCGGGTCACTTTTGCTGCTAGGAAGCCCTTGAGAAGTCAACACGCTGCTGGACCGGTCTGTGCACAAACCTTGCATCAAAACAACGGCTAGCTGCAGCTCAGGGCTGCTGGGTTTGGTGCAGATTATCTTTTTCCAGAGGAGGGGGGCTGGACTCAGCTCGTGCAAAAAGGAAGGGGGGAAATCAGCTACAAAGCTGGGAGCAAAACAGCGCAAGGGGCAAATCAGAGCACACGGTGCAGGCACAGACACGCGCACAGACCCACCACAAACTCCACAGCTCTGCTGCTGAGCCCACCGACTCCCGGCAGGCTCCGAGCCCCCGTCTCCTCCTTGCTCTGTGTCACTTCTCAAACATGACCTGGCTGCTCAGAGTTTACTCTAGCACCAGTGGTGACACATCCAGCATAAAGCCAGAGTGAGCAATACAAACAGTTCTAGAAACATTCAATTTAGTAAATACAACTCAGGCGGGTGGTGATACGAAGCTCACAATATGTTGCTTGCTGCCTCCACATCAGTAAAACCCACGCAATCAGCACGCCGGCATGACAAGTATTCCAGAAATATTTTCTACATTAGTCTTAGCTATAAGTTAACCTGTCATGACTGCAGATACTATATATTTCCAAACAAACTCCCATGATGGCAACACAACGGAAATGCAGATAAAATATGTCCTACGTGCAGAGGACATAAAATATTAAAGAATATTATAAAACACTCTTTAGAAAGGCACCCACTTTCCAGTTCAGGATACTAACTCCAGAAATACCATCTTCTTGAGGCACAGAAAGTGGGCAGAGAAAGGAGACAGCTGCTTTACCAACTATCTCCACCAAAACAAAAGCGGGTACTTGTGGATGGGAAGGCAGGCAGGTAGGAGCAAAGCCATCAGCAAGGGGTTTTGATGGGATTCTGTGGCTGAAAAGCAGACGTGGTGCTTCTCATATTGCAGAGAGACATGACAATTTCCTTCTGGGGGGGTCAACAGGCCATAAAAGAAAAACACAGCTATCCATCATGCAACAGGAAGCTGTAGCTACAGTCCATGCTCTCAAACAGTGGTCTTCAAGGAGGAGGCTGATCAGAAAGAAGGTCACTACAGCTTTTGGGGACACTTAATAGGGAAATCTGTTCTGGCCAACACCAATGCTCCTATTTTTACAGGAGCAAGCCCAGGTGGCTCCCCCCAACGCCTGACACAGAACATACATAACAATTAAAAATAAAAACAGAACACACTTACGAAGACAGCACTATGGCAACGGCATCATTGAGAACGCTTTCGCCAAAGAGAAGGGCATACAGCTCAACATCAACCTGGAGTTCATGGAATATGGCAAGAACAGTCACTGACAAATAGAAAAATAGAGAGACATTCAAAAAGGTGCCGTTATTGTGGTGTAATCACAGACAAAACATCCCTTTTAGAAAGCTGCCTTCCTGTGAAAGCCTTCCTTCCTTTCTTCCCCTCTTCACCAAATGTAGGCAAAATGAGGTGGGGGGGAAACATCTAACATACCTGGGTCAGTAGCTGATACGATGGCACCAAAGAGGAGGCAGTCGGTGAAGTAGAAGTCTCCCCCAAGCTGCCCGGTGACCTTCATCAGCGCCACACAGCCATACATGACAGAGCTGTGGAAGCAGAAGAGAGAACAACTCGTAATGCAGTGCAAGGAGTTCCCTAGAATCTGCCAATTTAACCCCAAAAGTTGTCCAAATATAGGAGAAGAATACACTGAGAGTATTGCATGAGCTGAGGCTGGTGAAACACCAGGGTCTCAGAGCAGAGTGCAGGACTGTGAAATCCAAAGCACTGACAGCACAGGAGCAAAGCACGGTGCTGGGGAGGAGCTGGTACCACGACTCCTCTGCCAGCACAATGCCGCCAAAGAAAAACAGCGGCTCATGGGACAGACCACGATAAATCACCTTGCAATTGCTTCACAAAGCTTGATGTTAACATGTTTCAATGGAATGACTTTTCAGTTGGCCTGATTTTCTAATGTCCTGAATTTCCAGCTAGGAGCAGATAATGCAGGTGCTGAGTTTGCTTGAATCCCCCTGGATCTCTGGTGGAAAACACCCTACGCAAGCCTGCGCGTATTCAGAATGGGAATTATCTAGCTCCCTCTCTGCACACAGATAAATAATTTGAAACACAATCTGTGTTTGCTAGGCATCTGCTTCCAGCAAGTAAGGACAGGACATGCACTTACGATCCTGCCCTCTACTCGTGTGTCTCACACTTGTTTGGGCTCTGCTTTCACTAATTTCAAGTCAGCACCTGTTTATTCTCAGGGATCTGCAACACTTGCCTTGCCGTGTGTATATGCATTCTGTACGGGATACAGGAAAGCACTGTGTAATGGGGCAGCAGGCACGCTGTCCTGCCAGCAAAAGCCCATCACGAAGCGACATTAGCTGCCCCGCTGAGCAGCCCAGGGAGCCCCCCCGGCCCCCACCGCAGGACAGAGCTCTGTGTCCACACACAGCTCACAGCCCTGCCGAAAAGCCCATCTGGCCGCAACCACTCACCCGATCATCAGGCAGGATATCGCAGTGCCAAGAAAAGCGTATGCCAGGATTGATCCCAAGTTTCTGAAGAAGTGCCTCTAGGAGGAAGAAGGAAAAAAAAAAATGAATTACACTTTACTATCAATTTATTTCAAGCCGTGCGAACAGATAGGTACCTGCGCAGCACCCGCAGCAACTTGTGCCCAGCTTGAACACCGCGAGCTGCGTGAGCTGGGCTGAATGGTGCCGCACACAACGGCACACGCAGCCAGACCAGCACAGCAAATGCAGTACTAATAAACAGGAGCATCATTTTCCTGTACTGGTGTATGGAATGAGGGGATACTCTGAGTCCTGGGGACTAATTCCTAACACAGCACAGGACTTCCTTCCTTCTCCCAGAGCTATACAGGATCATTTTCCTCTCCCTCCAAATCAGCACTTCAAAGAGCTGCTGCTTCCTAAAACCTTCCCACCTTCTAAAGTGTTTGAGAATTCCAGATGGCCCAGCTGGCCTAAAATACCCCTGCACAAACCCATGCTGGAAATGGTCACAGTTGCTGACCCTTCATGGGATGAGGGATGGGTGAGACCTACAGGGGCACTCTCAGCCCTGCCTCCTACCATCCTGCATGTACTGGGAACGCTGTACCCAATTCTGTAGCCTTGGCCTGCTGAGCAAGCATTATAAGCTCTCTCAAGTATTAAAAATGCTCTGGGGGCAGAGGAACTGAAAGCGTAGGCACTGTGAAGGCACGTACCCTTTTTAAGCTGTAGCCTGCATAAAATATAATTGGAGGAAGCAATATGTTGAAAAACACCTCAGGATCAAAAGTCACCTGTAAATAAATCAAAAAAAATTAAAAAAAAAAAAAAAAAAAAACGGTTAATCAGTTTGTTAGGATTTTGCAAGACAAACACAAAGAATGACATAAAAAAAACACCGTACTCCCACCAGATGAAGGGCTGTTAGGCAACCATGGAGGAGTCAGGGCTCTTTCAGACACACAGCCCAGAGTCCAAACAGCTCACGTTAAGATCAGCTGAAACTAGAGCTTCATTACATTGTGTATTCAGCTTACAATTTATGGGACCAAAGTAAAAACATAAAAATGCAATAAAAAATCACTTAATGCAGCAGATGCAGGATTTCTTCATTTGCATGCACCCCACGGACCATCCCTCACTAGGAAATCGCTCCCTTACCTTTCTCAGCATCTCATTATCCTGGACATTGTTGAGCTCCTGGGCGCTGATTTCCCCCTTCAGGGTGTACTCGTAGAACTTCCCGCTGACATTCACCAGCAGCGTGGCAGGACTGGTCTGCACCTGGCAGCTCAGCGTCACGTTGTTCACATCGCTGGGGACGTGGATGCCGTAGCGCAGGACCACACCGACCAGGACGCCTGGGGACAGAGGGATGCGTGGTGAGATGAGCAAACCGCCAGGGTGGTCACTGTGAGCATCTGCAGCTGGAAACCCAACAGGAGCACGTATCGCCAGTACAGAAATGCACAAAACCTTTCATTTTGGTAGGGGTTAAAAAAGGTACCAGTCACTTTGAGGACAGGGAGCATCCTTCGTAAGACATTGTCTCAAGCCAGAGAGAAGAGATGCACTCAGGCACTGGCCGGCACAGCAGAGATGGTTGTGGGTCACTTTTCTGCTGGTTTTCTGATGTTTTTTTGGGTCACTTAACCCCATTTCTGAACCACACATTTATGAAAAAGCTTGCAAACACGTGGGAGCTAAATAGAGACCACAACACCGCAAAGGCTTCTCCATTTGCCTCCCGGGACGTTCAGGCTCTTTGCTGCTGCATTAATTAAAATCTCGCTCTGTGTTTTCCTAGGGGCAGGGCACAACCCAGACTGACACCGAACTCCTTCCCCACCACAGTCCTACAGGAACAGAGAGCGGGCACGAGCTGTGCAGCTGCTGGGACGGAGACCACGGGACTCACCCAGCACCTCCTGCAGCCAGTCCCCGCATGCCACCAGGCTTTCACCTGCTCTTCCCTTGACAGCACCTTCCCAGAATGAGATTTGCTCGTTTTGCTGACAGCCAGAAGAAAAGCCCCCAGCTCCCCTGCCAGGGGATGTGAGGTACAGTAGGGACACAGCTGGGGTTTAGCTCCCGTGAGCTTCCCGCATGCTCTAGGAATAAAGTAAGGCAATGCAAGGCAAGGATGTCAGGAGCATTGGGGTGCCTCAGCACGGCTCCTTTT
Organism: Oxyura jamaicensis; assembly: GCF_011077185.1. Classification (NCBI taxonomy): domain Eukaryota; kingdom Metazoa; phylum Chordata; class Aves; order Anseriformes; family Anatidae; genus Oxyura; species Oxyura jamaicensis. The sequence goes on from NC_048896.1 coordinate 7,643,412, forward strand.
AAGCACGTGGCAGGGAGGTGCATGAGGACAGAACACCCAGAAGATGATGAACAACCTCAGACTCCATGGGAGACGACCAAAACTCTTCACTGGGATAAAGTGAGCTTCAGAGGGTCCTTACATCTGCTCAGGACTATTAAGCAGCCTCAAACAGTTGCAGTGAGAGCACAGTGTAAAGTCACAGCCCCAGAAAAGCAGAAAGCCAGGAGGCTCATCCACCTCCTACCCTTGCAACTCTGCTCCTACAGCCTTCCAGAGCTACCCCTTTCAAAAAAGTCAACTTCAGAGCTTCAGGCAAGAGTCAGAAACCTCCCGCAGCAGCTGCCTGTCTTTTCTCAGCTGGAAACCCACCCCAAGACACCTTTCAACGCCGGGACTCACCACTTTGAAATGAGATGCCCTGCAAGGAGGAAGGAGGGAGAGGCTTTGGTTGCGGCTGGAAATTTAGAAAGGATCCTGACTCACCCACCTCTCGCCTCTTAATCCTTGTCCCAGAGCAGGGCTACATCTGATAGCAGCCCTGGTCGGCCTTGCCGTCTCGCCTCCCCATGCAGCTGTTCCCAGCCCCGCATGCCAGCCGTGCTCCGGCCAGAGCTGAATTCCCGCTCGGCCCAGCAATAGGAGAAGGGAAGGGGGACGGACAAACCTGCAATAACCGCCAAGGCCACTGGGCTTGGGGCTGCCGAAGTTTGTCTTGCCCTGTAGCACACACAGAGCTCTCTGCATGAAACAGAGCTGGGTGGGAAGAGATGTGTGTGCGCACAACCACATCCACACACACACAGAGCACTCGGGCACCCAGTCTGAGCCAGCCTTGTGCCATCAGCTCCCAACACCGAGACATGACCAGAGGCACCTAGAAGGAAGCTGCAGGGTGCCATGCCTGAAGCTGAGAGCTCTGGTGTAGAAACAGCCCGACCATGGGCCTTGTACCGATCTTCCTCGTGCACGTCCCACACCAGGGAGCTGGCTTGTGGCGCCCAGGACAAACCCGACCTGCTGGCAGGGTTTTTCAGACCCCCAAAACAGCCCTGCGCTAATGGGACCAAGGCCAGAGCTGGAGTACATCCTCTTGTTGCTGACGGCCTCTTAGGAAGTGGTTAGAACGCTCCTGGCACTTGGAGGGCTGCCCTAGCAGCAACCCGTGAGCCGTGCCCCACCACTATCACAATGGTTTTGCTGCCAAAAGTTTTACAAAAGTGAGCCCTGGGAGGGAGCCGAGCGGGGAACCTGACACCAGGAAGCTGACAACTGAAAGCTGCAAGGAGTGAGGAGCTGAAGGCAAGGCTGGAAAATTAACAGAGTTCTTCTGTGCAAAGTGCAAAAGATTATTTTCATTGCATTTATCCCAACTTCATTAAAAGGAATAAAAACCCATGGACTTTTTTTTTTGAACACTTCTGAGCTAAGATTTAAAACAAAGACTAATACCTTACCGTCCAGGCACTTAACAACAATGGCAGCACGCAGGAACCCCCAGGCAAGCATTAATCCGGACACCGAAAGGAAGGAAAAATGCAGCGAGCACCTGAAAGCCTCACAACAGACAATCGGGACGTTTGCAACCCTGGGGCCAACCGGGAACCAACACAAGGAAACTAAACTTCTAGAGAAGCTCCTGCCACATCCACCACCAGACTCCGAGAAGAAATGAAACAAGACTGCTCATTTAATTGTCCTAAATGTTGAGCACCCAGGGTATTGGAACCTAATTTTAAACCATGAAACGAAGCCCAGGGGCTGCTGCACACGTATTGCCTATCACAGTGAAACAACTCCAGCTCTTGAACAACAGCTCTGAGCCAACAGTGTAATTTGTAAGGTAAAACACCACCCGAAGCAACAGTGTGTAACCTGGGGTAAAAGCACAGGCTCCGAGGAAACCCTGATGGATTTCAGCAGGAAGCGATGCAGAAGTTTTGACTTAGTTGTCGAGGTTTCTTTAATTAGAAAAAAGACAAGCTTTTACAAATCACTTCTTTGCCCAGATGTAGAGGTCTGTTTTGCAGCCTGCCTGCTGCAGCACTTCCACATTTTCCACCAACTTCCCCTGGGCTGAAAGCACCAGAGGGGGCCAGGCACAGCGAAGCAGAAGCGGCACCCGCTTTGCTCCCGGCAGCTTGCAGGCTGTTGCTGTAAACCAACAGGTCTCGCCAGCCCCTGGGAACTAACACATCCCTTCTCCAATGGAGGCTGTCTGACCTGAGATGGCAGTGCCAAAAGCCGTGACAGCAGAGAAAAAGTCAGAGTTTTCCGCCTGACCAGGCGGGTGAAGTTACTTAGTTTGCCAGCAATTCCCTGAGTGCAGTCTGCAAAAGAGCAGACGGAAAAGATGTGTTTTTACAGATCATCGGGAGACCAAAATGTCACGGGCTGGGCTCTGGGACCAAGAGGGGCACTCACATGGGAGAACAGGAGGAAGACAAGTGCAGCAGCACGGGTCGGGCAGGCACAGCTCCTTGCCGGGAGGTGACAGAGGTGCCCCGAGCAGCACGGGCAGCGCAGGCAGCACCTCACTGAGGGCTTGCAGGAATTTGTAAACGCAGACCGGTATTTTGGTATTTTGTGCCCCCGGGCTGCAGCAAGCTTCTCCACCCCTTCGTTCTGAAAGACGCCTCCAGTTAACTGAAACTTAGGATAACAAAAGCCAAAGGCCTGAATGCACAAAGCCACAGCTTTCAGAGCTGAGCTGAGCTCTCTGCTGTGGGGAGCTCAGCCACGTTTCTGCTCCGACAGAGCTTGGTCGCACATCGCCTGCGACCAGCCAGGGGAGGGAAAGCACAAAGAGATGCGGACTCCAGCACTCATCAGAAAACAGCTTTTCAACCCTATACTCCATTGATCTCGCCTGGATAAGCATCTGTGGCTGCGTTAATCATTCCCCCAGCACAACTCCCAGCCCTGCTTTGGTCGAACTCCAAGTCACGCTGGGTGACCCTGGATGAGCCACGTGCTTTATCTCCTTGCCATGGCCAGGGCACTTCGGGAGGAGGCCACATCACTCCAGTCCCAGCAGCTTCCGAGCACCTCTGGTGACAGCAGTCGTGGGCCACCGTTAAAACCCAACCAGCGAGAGGCCCGCTCCTCGATCCACGGCCCCACTCCAGGGGAACACGTGCGGGGGCACCTCACCAAGGCGGGAAGAGGATCGGGAGCCTTGCAAGCAGGAACTCACGGGTCCCCAGGCAGCAGGACACAGCTGCCAGCCCCACGGGTCTCCGAGCACCGCAAAGAGGCAGACTGCAGGAGCATCTGGGATTGTACTTCTGGAAATTGAGGCGCTCTGAACACGGGCTGCAATCGCAAACTGTGGGCCTGCAGCACACCAGGACATGTCCCTGCTCCCGGCCTGAGCACCGTGCCACCGCTCCCTGACCCGTGACCACCGACCCCGAGCGGCCGCAGCGGGTGCTTGGCTGCCACCGGGAGAACCAGGACGGGACCCCCGGCCCCTTACAAGCCCCTTTGCTGCTCTCCAGCGTGGCCACCCACAACAGGAGCCCCGCCGGGGCACCTCGGGCACGCCGGTGCCTGACCGTGGGCGTGGAGCCCGGCAGCACCGGCAGCGAGCACCGCCCGCCCCGGGCGGGTCCCGCGGGGTGCCCCGGGGCCGGGGGGGGGGGGAGCTCCGCAGGGGCCGTACCCCCGCCCCTCACCGTAGATCATGGCGAGCCCGGTCTCGTGGAGGAAGCGGGCGCGGCGGTGCTTGAAGAGCCATATGGTGAGGATGGTGAGGGTGAGCAGCAGGATGAAGACGAGCAGGTTGGCGCTGTCCTGCCGATGGCTCTCCTCCGCCGCCTTCTCGGACACGATCTCCTCCTCCAGCGCCCCGGGACGAACCGCCCCGCCCGCGGCCGCCGCCGCCGCCCGTGCCCACAGCCCCGCCGCCAGCACCGGC